>NC_069726.1:25039031-25104031 GCF_027358585.1 Pangasianodon hypophthalmus
AATGAGCTCAGGAATGATGTCACTGTATAAGGTCCAAAGTGTGTGCTAATCTATGTAGCTAACTAAGCTAATATTAGTGATGAAGGAATTGTGGTTGTCATGGAAACGCCACATTTCCACAGGTTCAGCTGTTAAATAACTAAGAAAAGGGTGATGTTAAGGTTTAGAGATGCTCCTATCACATTTTATTAATTTATTAATAATTTTTCTTCAATATTTAAAAAAAACATATTAGAAAATGGATTATTTTCACAGATTATGTTTGATGTTTTTGATGACACTGTAAGGAAACTTTAAACAAACTAGCTTTTAAAACACTATTTTGATATTTATTTGAAATTGTCTAAATTAAACATTGGAGCACAAATTAAATTCTGTATTCTGAGCTAAAAGTATTAGCTTAGCTACAGCTAGCTTATTTAACTAACTAACTAACTAACTAAGTCACCATGTCAGTCAAGCTAAAGCTCTAATTCAGTATAAATTTCTAAGGCGTTATTTTCCCACCCGTTTTCTGAAAATCCCGCCTTCTTACGACTCCTGGGCTATTGGCTAACGAGACCATGGACAACCCGCTAGCCAATGACATCGCAGATATCCAACGCTGCTACCCAATGACAGCGCAGTATAACTGCCTGGGGCGGGATGTGTCGGAAAACAGGTGGGAAATAAACATTGCTTGCTAGCCAGCTAGCTACTTACAGGAAGTTTTGCATAGTAATGCGGACAATAGATCCTTCCACGAAGCGCTGTCCCGGCTCATGTCCCCGCTCATCTCCCAGCTCCGTGTGCGGAGCGCAGGGTAAAGTGGACTGACTGCTCGAGGTCTGTGAGTTGGTTAAAATATGACTTATTCGTTTTCTTTTCCCCGGTAGCGCCATGACGGTGCCTGAGTGAGAATCCGTCTCGCGCTGTGTTTACTGCTTTCGTTTCCCGCCGGTGCCTGCAGACACGTCCGCCTCTGATTGGTCCTCATGCCCCACGTGACTTAACAAGCGCCCTACGTCATTCAGGGCGGCCGCTGAGGGACGCGCTGCTCTGAGGTAAATCTGACAGTTTTCACCTTTCTGTCATTAAAACCTGAATAAAGTCAATATTTCAGAACAATAAATATAATATTCTGTCCTATATTTCAAAACTACATCTTCTGAAAGTCCCAAAATGAGCGAGTAATTATCCTGATGGACATCAGTACTACAGTAAATCCAGAAAAAATAAAAAAAACACAACATTTCTGATGACTCATCCTGTACTCATCAAGTGTTCATCCAATTAAACGCCCTACATGATGTATAAGCCCCGCCCCCAGGGGCGTGTCTTGATCGATCGCAGCAACTGATGCAGCGTTTAAGGCGAAGTCGCGACTTGTGGTTCTCCGCCTAAAACCGATAAAAACCACCGAAAACCACCTCCTCGACTTCACGCGATTTCAACTCGTCAACTCGTCTTCTCAACCACCAGTTCCTTCCTCTTTTACGGAGTGACATCACATCAACATGGCCGCTCGCACTGTGAAGAGTGTAAAGTTCCTCTTCTCTACTTTTAAAGGAGTTTACAGCAGATCAGTTCATACACACACTCGGTTAAACCTGTAACACTGACTGCGTTAATCACTCTCCTGATCATCAACATTAATCACTAACGTTAGCCAGCTAGCTTGTTGCTAAGCTACCCGTTATTGTCTGATTGTGATTTCAGTCCCGATTGTTGCCTGAATGTTTGAAGGTCACTAAAGTGCAGTTAAAGTAGCTGTTTAGCTTTTTATGATCTTTACAGAGCTTTACGCAAATAAAAGACACGCCTTCATGGAGACGTCCATGTTTTTTTTTTTTTTTTTTTTTCACCTTGCATGTTGAACATCCCAAGCTTGGAAATTACAACTTGAAAATTACCACTAACAAGGCACCAGGAACATCGTTACATACGACATGTTCACTAAAAATGAAAATCTTTAGTTTTATAACAATTTACAAAACGTTACAGCAGCAACATTTATTTTATTCTATTTATCGGTTTATTAGTTATTTAATGTAAAAACATAATAACAAGTGGTGCAGCAAAGACAGAAATTACAACAAAGTGAGGAAAAAAAAAAAAAAAGCATTTTCAAAACTTTTTAAGAATTCAGATGTTGATTAGAGAATGCAGATTTAAACAGTTGCAGTTCCTCCGTAAGTGCATGTAATTGGAGACATAAATTCTAACTCAGGTGGAAACGGTTTATTTTTGTATTTTTTAGGTGCAACAATCTACAACTTATTCAACAATCTACAATATAAAAGCGAAGTCTGTTTCTCATTTCACTTTTAATGTCTTTACATTCGGCCATACTAAAGAAGAGATATCGCACTTTCTCGTCCTCATGCATCAAAATACACTCCTTTCCATTCACATTCTCACTGTTAGACCTGTCAATCAAACACTGTAGATTAGACCTGTCAATCAAACACTGTAGATTAGACCTGTCAAACACTGTAGATTAGACCTGTCAATCAAACACTGTAGATTAGACCTGTCAAACACTGTAGATTAAACCTGTCAATCAAACACTGTAGATTAGACCTGTCAATCAAACTCTGTAGATTAGACCTGTCAATCAAACTCTGTAGATTAAACCTGTCAATCAAACACTGTAGATTAAACCCGTCAATCAAACACTGTAGGTTAAACCTGTCAATCAAACACTGTAGATAAGACCTGAAAATCAAACACACCAAAACTCTCTCCAAACGTTCTGCCTCTGGATTTTTGGTAGAGTTGTAGAGAATGAAGATTAGGAAGTACAATCGCTTATCCAAGAACTGCTATTAAATGTATGAATTAGCTTTTTTTCTTTTACTTATTAACATTTATAGATGAATAAAGTCTGGAAAATGCTTTAAGAATAAAAAAAAGGCTAATGTGCTGAATCTTTATTGAAAGTTAATTTTTTACATCTTAATTTTATTAAAAAGAAAAAGAAAAGAAAGCAGATTTGTGTGAAAAGCTGAAGCGTGTGTTACTGTAGAGGAATGTGGTGATAATGGAGCAGAGGTTAGACTGCAGGTGAGGTGGTGGAAAGTTTGTTCGACCTGTAAAGCCCGCATTACACTGCATGATTCTCACATGATCTTGGTTGAGAGTTGAGATCGACGGTTTTAGAGCACATAACATGACGCTCACCAGCAGGCGATTTAGCGCCACGGCGACCAAACACAGTCGTCGGTAAAGTGTGTGTCCACCAATAGGACAATGTCAATCTCCCAGGACTGTGTGTGTTGTGTAAAACTGTGTTTTTACTCGAGCCTGTTTTCTGCGTGAGCTGATTTCTGGATCACGCTGATTGATGATGTGAGCAGAATGTAGTCGTGGTCTTTAATCACAGGTCTATCGTTAGAGGATCTTCATTACACAGTATAATCTGACACGGACGCGCGCTGTCACACAGTCTGCTATAGAATTCACAACACAGTTTATTGTACAGGATCTCGTACGGTGTGACGAGGAATCATCATAAAACACACCGCTGAAGTCACACAGAGTGAAACCGGGTCAATAAAAGCAGACATGAGAGATTATTACCTGTAAAAGGTACTTTAAAGCTTAGGTTAAACTTTATAAAGCTGTTTTTAGACGTTAAGACGTTAAGACATTAAGACGTTAATTTCCATGTTTATTTCTTCTCTTGCTGAGTGTCACTGTAAATCAGATCTGACTAACTGAAGGGTGAAAGGTGAAGTTACTGACCACCATCTGTGAAAGTAAACAGAGAGACAAAAGCGTCATTACATTCTGCTCGATATGTGACAGAAACTTCCAACCATGTGACTTCTGTAGATTATATTGATGAAATCCCTTTAATCCTCATTGTTCAGTTATTCAGTGCACATTATTTAATAACTACAGTGAAACTAATAGAAAATAACAGAATCTAGAAGTGTAAAGGGTTAAATTATAATCTAATTATGTAATATAATACTGTATGTGAAATACCTTTGCAAGGTCCCTTTTGAAATTTAATATCATCAATCGCAGTATCGCTCAGTATCGATGGCCCTCGGGTGGCTTCAAATACAATCTGATTAAAATATATATATATATAAATATAGAAAGGAACGCCTGTAGGCACATTCAGGTGAATTCTGGGTTCTCTTACTTACCTGGTGCTGACGGTCGTACTGATAGGTCACTGACGCTCTCATCCAGGAGACACTGTGTTCTCCACTCCTCTCCCACAGCACCACGTCTCCATCCTCCAGCTCCGAGCGCAGCAGAACCCTGAGAGAACCTGTTCCAGAACCGTACATGTGGTAGAAGAAGAGCAGGCACTGAGCTGCTCTAGAACCACGGAGGGGGCGGGACAGGAGGCGGGCACTGTGACCCGGCAGCATCAGGGAGGCCTCGATGTACAAATAATGACCTTAAAGATCACAGAGATATAAACATGACTGAAACACAAAGGAGTTTTAACAGCACAATGAACAATCAGGTGGTCCACACACACACACACACACACACACACACACACACGGAACAATCATAATCATGTTTGTTCATCCATCATGAGAAGGAAGAGGAACAAACCCATTCCAGTGGTGTGGTCTCCTTTAGGTCCAGTGTAGGAGGTCGGTGTTGGGCCTCGGATCAGAACCCAGTCTGCCATGTCACGCTTTTTTTCCTGAGTGAATCCACAAAGTCCGTTCTCAAAGTTACAGCGTGAAGGAACCGACAGAGGAGAACCTGGAGCACAACACCACGTGACTTCATCACTACGCTGAGCATGTACAGTCTCTGGTGTAGTAAATATAATACCTGTACATTTTACTCTTTATATTTTATTTTAAATTCTCCTCAAATATTTTTGATTATACCAATTCAATCACACTTCAGTGCATTTTATCGTTTATTTCAACCAATCAGGTTTGCCCAAGAGCAATTAATCTATTGGTCGTTCATCACATATTTAAATTACTTTAATCTAAAACTTTTTATCTAAAACTAAGTTTTTTATCTAAAACTTTAAACTTTTAATCTAAACATTTGTACAAACTCAAACAGGCGAAGTGATATGATCAGGATTTGTTTTCAAATTAATTTCATACAAATGAAGTAAACAAAGGTATGAAAGCTAGCCCCGCCCCTAACCCCGCCCCTAAATCCTCAGATCCCACCCTGAACTCTAAACATAAACTTTGGAACCTGTGCATATATTTATGAATACGACTTTGAAGTTAAATAATTTACTTATTACTGTTAAACTCGTGAGTTTATTTATTTGTGGACAATTTTTAACTTTTATTTTTGATTCATTGCTTGCCTGAGTGTAACTGCCGAAGTGTTGACTCAGTGTATATTATTATTATTATTATTATTATTATTATTACATGGTGTGTGTGTGTGGTTCAGATGGTTGCTGTACCTAACGGTAGCTCACAGTCCCCGAGACGGAGGCCGATGTCATCGAGAGCAGCAGAACCACAGTTCCAAAAACTTTTACACGTACTTGCAAACATCACCTTGGAAGAGACAGACAGATAAAAAGAAATAAATCATAAATAAATCAGATGCACCTTTCATGTGAAAATATACACAATGACCTGCTGTGGGTTTTACTGTTTCACTTTAACACAGTGTGTGTGTGTGTGTGTGTGTGTGTGTGTGTGTGTGCTCTTCAGTTCTTTTCAGGCGTTTTCTCTTCCCCACATCCTGCCTCGAGACGTGGAAAACACATGAAGTCATGTTTTGCTGACAGACAGATGTGTGGATGTGTAAATGATGACAGCTGTGTGTCAGTGTAACTCATCTGTGTGTAGTGACGAGGGTTCGATCAGTGTGAGTTCAAAAGCACAGCCTGAGCTATGAGATGAAAAGAAATAACTTTATAAAGAGTTACGGAGCAAGAGGAATCATGACTGTCCTGCTTACTTACTTACTCTTACTGTTAGCTCTTGTAATCTCATTTTTAACTCTTTAAAAATTTATTTAACTCTTTACTTTTTGCACCAAGGCCGTGTGTGTTAAAAAACTGAACCTTTGAAAAGGAATGAATAAAAAATGTAACTTTACTATTTATTTAACGTTGTACACATTTCTCATACGAGTGATCTCAGAAGTTAACATCTCACCTCGTTTTGTCTCTAATCATCACCACACTGTCCTCAGTAAATATTTGCGAGTTTGTTTGCAATATTAGGCAATTGTTTGTCTATAACATAAACATGAAGTGAAATAATTAAGGAATTTAAACAAATAAATGTTATTTAAGAACACTGACCTAACACATGCTCTTTTTTTCCATTATTGCTTTTAAGTCCAGCAGGACACTAAAGATGATTAAATTCACATCTTGATTTCCTAACTGAATTCTGAATTTATGCTTGTTGCCATGGTTACCTGGTATCTTTTAATCACACCTGCCAGCCAATCAGAAACAATCACATACAAGATCAAACAAAATCAGTCAGCTATGCTAAATAAAGCTGAGTGCAAAAATTTTCACCCCTTTGGACATCAACACAAAACATTGTATTGAAAAACACATCACAAACAACAACACAAAACATAAAGCAACATTAACAGAAGAATAATTTGCAGAAACGTTTTTTTCCTCTCAGTCCCCAGATCTGATCTGATGAAGTTAATCAGCGTTAGTACCTGAGTGTGGTTCTGCGTCTGGATACTGAGCTCCACGTGAATCCACACGTCTCTTGTTCTGTCACTCGGGGTCCAGACCCGGGTGTGTTTCTGTGCGGTGCTGTTGTACAGATACACTGCTAAAGTGTGCTCAGCTTTACTGAAACCTCTGAGAGAGTAGAAGAACTTCAGGCAGTACGTCTGGTTCCCGGGCAGAGGAGGTCCGAACAGCCGGCTGATGGAGCCAGACTGCATGACGAAGCGTGAACTCGCCAACAAGAACGAACCTGTGAGAACACAACACACAAAAATCTAAAATATTTACTCTCATCTCAGGTGTAATTCATCTCCATCCTTTTAAATCCGTTTAATTCCATCTCATTACAGGGAACAATTCTCTAACAAATGAAAAATGAATGAAATCAGGGATCTTCTTCGTCTCATCACACACACTGCGGTGTTTTCACGCTTGTTTTGTCAGCAGTAATATATAACAGTGATATAGATTTATTTCCATAAGATAATCATTAAATAAATATCTGTTTATATGGCTCTGATATGGCTGATGCATGAATAAATTTGCATATGCAAATAACAGTATTAATTAGATTAGTGGCTCAGAGCCACTGTTTTATATTTAATACAAACTTCTCTCATGTGTGAAATCAGGACTTTATACATGAAATTATAAAGGAATTTAAACAAAATTGACTCAAGAACAATGATAACTCCATTATTTAAAAAAAAATCCTGTCTTTATTTCTAATCTAAATCCTAATTTATACCTGTTGCCATGGTTACAGTGTTACCGCTGTGATTGTGATTAGCCTTAATATCATATAAATAAAATAAGTTAATAAGTTATAAAAAATAGATAGAATCTATACAGTATCAATCATATGTAGATATTCATTTATATATTTAAGTTGTATATTTTATTTTAAAAAGCTTTAGATTTTTTATTTTCCTTTCTGGTTAAACGTGCCAAAAAGTGAGAAAACACTCTAACCAGAGAAACCAGCAATTAACTTTCATCTGAGGTTAAAAAAGAGAAGATTTTGAGGAAGTCATCGTGTCACTTCTCCTTAAATTATTAAACAGAACTGCAGGTAAGTGAAACTTTCACATTTAACTTTGGAAATATGTAAATAAACACAAACAGTATTCGAGCTCAGCTGAGTGAAGAGGTGATAACTACAGAATATCTGGTGAAGAGTTTTATGATGAGTGGAGGAATGAACTTCCCCTAGACGTCCGAACAGCTGAGTCACTGGCAGCCTTCAAACGACGTCTAAAGACTTACCGCTTCATAAAGTACTTAAATTAGCACTTAAAAAAATAAATAAATTTGTCTGAGCGCTTGTCTGTTACCTCCCCAGCAGAGTGTTGGACTGATGGTATCACTAGTCCGTGACCTAGTGAGTCAGTACCAGGGGGTATTTATTGATAAAGACTTTTGTGACTTTTGTAAACACTATTGTAAGATAAGAGCATCTGCCAAACGCCATGAATGTAAATGTAAATGAGTGTGCAGTGTAAATGTACAGCAGTGTGTGTGTGTGTGTGGTGTGTATGGTGTGTGTGTGGTGTGTATGGTGTGTGTATGGTGTGTGTGTGGTGTGTATGGTGTATGTGTGTGTGTATGGTGTGTGTATGGTGTGTGTGTGTGTGTGTGTGTATGGTGTGTGTATGGTGTGTGTGTGTGTGTATGGTGTGTGTGGGTGTGTGTGTGTGGTGTGTGTATGGTGTGTGTATGGTGTGTGTGCGTGTGTGGTGTGTGTAGTGTGTGTGTGTGTGGTGTGTGTGTGTGTGTGTGGTGTGTGTGTGTGTATTGTGTGTGAGGGTGTGTGTGTGGTGTGTGTATGGTGTGTGTATGGTGTGTGTGTGTGTATGGTGTGTGTGGGTGTGTGTGTGTGGTGTGTGTATGGTGTGTGTATGGTGTGTGTGCGTGTGTGGTGTGTGTAGTGTGTGTGTGTGTGTGTGGTGTGTGTGTGTGTATTGTGTGTGAGGGTGTGTGTGTGGTGTGTGTATGGTGTGTGTATGGTGTGTGTGTGTGTGTATGGTGTGTGTGCGTGTGTGGTGTGTGTGTGTGTGTGTGTATGGTGTGTGTATGGTGTGTGTGTGGTGTGTGTGTATGGTGTGTGTGTGTGTGTGTGTGTGTGTATGGTGTGTGTATGGTGTGTGTGTGTGTGTGGTGTGTATGTGTGTATGGTGTGTGTATGGTGTGTGTGTGTGTGTGTGTGTGTGTGTGTGTGTATGGTGTGTGTATGGTGTGTGTGTGTGTGTGGTGTGTATGTGTGTATGGTGTGTGTATGGTGTGTGTGTGTGTGTGTGTGTGTGTGTATGGTGTGTGTGTGGTGTGTGTGCGTGTGTGGTGTGTGTAGTGTGTGTATGTGTGGTGTGTATGGTGTGTGTATGGTGTGTGTGTGTGTGTGTGTGTGTATGGTGTGTGTGTGGTGTGTGTGTGTGTATGGTGTGTGTAGTGTGTGTATGTGTGGTGTGTATGGTGTGTGTATGGTGTGTGTGTGTGTGGTGTGTATGTGTGTATGGTGTGTGTATGGTGTGTGTGTGTGTGTGTGTGTGTATGGTGTGTGTGTGGTGTGTGTGTGTGTGTATGGTGTGTGTGTGTGTGTGGTGTGTGTGTGTATGGTGTGTGTGTGTGTGTGTGTGTGTGTGTGTGTGTATGGTGTGTGTGTGGTGTGTGTGCGTGTGTGGTGTGTGTAGTGTGTGTATGTGGTGTGTGTATGGTGTGTGTGTGTGTGGTGTGTATGTGTGTATGGTGTGTGTATGGTGTGTGTGTGTGTGTGTGTGTGTGTATGGTGTGTGTGTGGTGTGTGTGTGTGTATGGTGTGTGTGTGTGTGTGTGTGTGTGTGTATGGTGTGTGTGTGGTGTGTGTGCGTGTGTGGTGTGTGTAGTGTGTGTATGTGTGGTGTGTATGGTGTGTGTGTGTGTGTGTGTGTGTGTGTATGGTGTGTGTGTGTGTGTGTGTGTGTGTGTATGGTGTGTGTGTGGTGTGTGTGCGTGTGTGGTGTGTGTAGTGTGTGTATGTGTGGTGTGTATGGTGTGTGTATGGTGTGTGTGTGTGTGTGGTGTGTATGTGTGTATGGTGTGTGTATGGTGTGTGTGTGTGTGTGTGTGTATGGTGTGTGTGTGGTGTGTGTGCGTGTGTGGTGTGTGTAGTGTGTGTATGTGTGGTGTGTATGGTGTGTGTATGGTGTGTGTGTGTGTGTGGTGTGTATGTGTGTATGGTGTGTGTATGGTGTGTGTGTGTGTGTGTGTGTGTGTGTGTATGGTGTGTGTGTGGTGTGTGTGCGTGTGTGGTGTGTGTAGTGTGTGTATGGTGTGTGTGTATGGTGTGTGTATGGTGTGTGTGTGTGTGTGGTGTGTATGTGTGTATGGTGTGTGTATGGTGTGTGTGTGTGTGTGTGTGTATGGTGTGTGTGTGTGTGGTCCTGCACCTCTCCCGGTCGTGTGGTCTCCCTCGCGGTACACATTGGGCCGCACTGAGACTCGCTTCCACATTTCAGTCTCCATTGTGTTCTGTGTGTAGCGACAGAAACCCAGCTCAAAGTCACAGTCTGCCACTGACGGGTCGAACACGGGCTCTGAAAAAACCCACACAAACACACAAACACACAAACACAAACACATAAACACACAAACACACAAACACAAACACAAACACACAAACACACAAACACATAAACACACAAACACACAAACACAAACACACAAACACACAAACACATAAACACAAACACACAAACACATAAACACATAAACACATAAACACATAAACACATAAACACAAACACATAAACACAAACACACAAACACATAAACACACAAACACATAAACACAAACACAAACACACAAACACATAAACACACAAACACACAAATACATAAACACAAACACACAAACACACAAACACAAACACATAAACACAAACACACAAACACATAAACACATAAACACATAAACACAAACACACAAACACATAAACACACAAACACACAAACACAAACACACAAACACATAAACACACAAACACACAAACACAAACACACAAACACACAAACACATGAACACAAACAGAACGGGTTTAATCAGGAGTCTGTGGATCAGCGCCAGGTCGTGGTGTTGGTGTGAAGATCTACAGCACCTGCTCCTGCAGAACACGACTCCGGAGAAAACGCAACGTCATCCAGCAGCACGCGACCTCCTTTAGGACTGTTAAACGAGACTTCAAATACCACCTACACACACACACACACACACACACACCATACACACCATACACACCATACACACACCACATACACACACACACACACACACCATACACACCATATACACACCACATACACACACACACACACACACCATACACACCATACACACACACACACACCATACACACCATACACACCATACACACACCACATACACACACACACACACACACCATACACACCATACACACACACACACACACACACACACCATACACACCATACACACACCACATACACACACACACACACCATACACACCATATACACACCACATACACACACACACACACACACCATACACACCATACACACACACCATACACACCATACACACACCACATACACACACACACACACACACACACCATACACACCATACACACACCACATACACACACACACACACACACCATACACACACACACACACCACACACACACACACACCATACACACCATACACACACCACATACACACACACACACACACACCATACACACCATACACACACACCATACACACCATACACACACCACATACACACACACACACACACACACCATACACACCATACACACACCACATACACACACACACACACACACACACACACACACACACACCATACACACCATACACACACACCATACACACCATACACACCATACACACACCACATACACACACACACACACACACCATACACACCATACACACACCACATACACACACACACACACACACACCATACACACACACACACACACCATACACACCATACACACACCACATACACACACACACACCATACACACCATACACACCATACACACACACCATACACACCATACACACACACACACACACCACACACACACCACATACACACACACACACACACCATACACACCATACACACCATACACACACCACATACACACACACACCATACACACCATACACACACACACACACCATACACACCACACACACACACACACACACACACCATACACACCATACACACACACCATACACACCACACACACACACACACACACACACACCATACACACCATACACACACACACACACACACACACCATACACACACCATACACACCATACACACACACACACACACCATACACACACACCATACACACCATACACACACACACACACACACCATACACACACACACACACACCATACACACCATACACACACCATACACACACACCATACACACACCACATACACACACACATACACACACCACACACACACACACACACACCACACACACCATACACACCATACACACACACCATACACACACCATACACACCATACACACACACACACACACACACCACACACACACACACACACACACACACCATACACACCATACACACACACCATACACACACCATACACACCATACACACACCATACACACCATACACACACACCATACACACACACCATACACACCATACACACCATACACACACACCATACACACACCATTCACACCATACACACACCACATACACAGACACACCATATACACACACATACACACACCACACACACACACACCACACACACCATATACACACACATACACACACACCACACACACACCATACACACCATACACACACACACCATACACACCATACACACACACACACACACACACACACACCCCACACCATACACACCGCACACACCATACACACACCATACACACACCACATACACACACCATACACAGCCCAAACGCACACACACACACACACACACACACATTATTAATGATTAATGGCTATTTAATCTTTAACAAACTGACATTAGACACTGTGTGGCTTTTGGTCAGTGTTTAGTTTAGCATCACTACTGAACAATAAACAAACATGCTAGTTATGAGGACAGTTTCTAGCTAACATAACTAGCCAGTTAGCTACCTGGATAATGTTACTGAACAAAAGCATATGGTTTATAAATCTTATGGATTTTAGTCATCGTTCTGAGAGTTTTCTAGTTTAACATCACTGATAGAACAGAAGCTCTTTCTGCAGGGCATCGAAATTAAACTGAGCAGAAAGTTCACCGATCCTCACCGACTCGAGGAGAGCAGTAAGCTCCACCCCTCAGTGATGTCAGAACAGATTTAACGAGCAGAGTTTTATTCATTCGTTAAGGTCAGTGTGTTTGTCGTACCTGCAGGGGGTAGGGGGCGCGCAGGGTCACCTGTACAGGAATCCACACCTGGGTCTTGGTTTCCTGCTCCACCTGGTTGCTCTCAGGCAGGTCTGCTCTCCACAGCTCCCTGTACTGCCGCGCCCGGTCCCTGCTGTACACCGAGAACATGTGACCCTCGGCGTGGTCCTGCTGGTACTGAAAACTCAAACAGCCCGACATGGGCGACGAGATCATGGGCGACAGCAGCGTGGCCACTTCCTTCAGAGTCCTGGAGTGAACCGAATCCACGTACATGTAATGACCTGGTAACGAGAGCGAGCCTCATCAGCCAGGGAGGGTTCAGAAGAGTGCGATGTGACGCGTGAAATACTGTATAGTGTTCGATAAGATATGACAATTTATCATATTTATCATCCACAATATTCAAAACACAAAGAAGCAGAAACATCCACAAGTCAAACACACGATGTTGTACACATTACACACACATTACACACACATTACCCAAAATGCTTTCAGCAGAATAGCGACTTCAAATACTGTAAACGTTTAGAAACTACAACAGATAATCTATACCTATATACTCAGCTGTAACAAAATACAGTACTGTGCAAAAGTATTGGCACCCAACCCCCCCCCCCCCCCTTTTTTTTTTTAAGTACAAATTTATTACAGATGTTTATTTTCTGACTTCTACATTATTGATTCAGTACAAAAGCATTTTAGATTCCAAACATTAGTTTTCCAGCACAAAATGAAATGTTCTAGAAAAATGTTTGTATGTCAGTAAAGAAAGCAGCAGATTCCATAAGAGACACTTTTCAGATAAAAACATAATGAAGGCTGCTGGGTTTCGCTGCAGAAATAAGAAGCGAGTCGACAGTCAAAGTCTCCAGAAGAACTGTGGCTGCTTCTGCAAGATGCTCAGTAACACTTCCAGCTCATTTCCTTATAAAACTGCACACACTGCACCTCAGATACTGCTTTATTTATTTAAAGTGAAGGATTGTCACATTAAATATTGACTTTGTTTCATTTATTACTGTTTACTGTCTTTATAGGAGTATTTTAATGTAGAAACATTTAATTTCATTATTTTTGAAGGCGTCTTTGCTCTACAGTATTTCTTTTGCACAGAACTGTACAATATTAGAACGTCACAAACTCTTTCCTTTCATGTAGTAAACTTCTAATAAAATCCAGTGAAACACCCAATGAGTGCAGCTAACTGTCTCTGTTTTAGCTTTAATACACACACAGTACATTCTGAGACATAGATATTCTGTATTAATTAATTAATTAATTCTGTATTAATTTTGTTGGCTATTGTATTGTGAAAAGGACGTAATAATCTTATGTTGCGTGGAGTTCAGGTGAGAACATCGCAGCACGATGGTCATTTGTAGCTACTGAGTTTATCTGGAGCTGTGATGAAGAAACCAGAGCAGATCTGGTGGGTTTGTGCGTGATCTGGCGTACCTGGTCCCTCACTGAGTGCAGGGTTGTTCGGAGCTCCTCTCCCCACATACCAGTTCACATTTCCACTCCACTGGCTAGCATAGCCACACAGGTGAGACTCCTCAAAATCACACTCTGGAAGAAAAAAACCCAGAAAACGAACAACGTATTTACACATCAGGGTTCTGGTGCAGAGGCGAGTTTTAAAGATTATCCATCTACAGAAGACGGCTGAAGAACAAACATTATAACCTCTTATACACCCTTCTGTGGGTCCAGGAGAAAGCTAGAAACCTTAAAGAACCCTTGAAGAAACCCTCACTTCTAAGAGTTTACATGTCTAAACACTACAACTTATTATCCAGTGACTAATTAATATTATGTTAATATAATGTTAATGTTATAAGAGTGTAGAAGAGAAGTGGACGTGTGGAAGCATCTAGAGTTCCTTGGAGTTCAGGAAAAACTCGACATGTTCTGTATCTTAGGTTCCATCTAGATTCTAGAACATTAAATAATTCTTGAGTTTACTCTGAGGGGAAAACCTTTATTAAAATCTCGATGTGGAACCTGCAGGTTCTAGGTTTTCCTCTGAGATGAAGTTCTGAGTAGAACTGTGTTAAGAAGCTCAGAGAGCAGAAACGTTCCCACACCTGCAGTAGCACTTCATCCAGGTAAGTGTTAGGAGCATTATGAGGGTTTTCTGTGTTTAATGAAGACACGGTGATGATGTTACACCAGTAAAGGTTCGCTGATTGATTGATTCTCATCTCCAGCAGAAAGAGAAAGAAAGAGAAACGTCTTACTTATTGCACAAAACTAAAATTATTGCGCAAAACTGGAACTAAACTTTTGAGCTTTATTCAAAATGTCCCAATGTTTCTGTTCATTCTTCATGGAGTTCATTTTTTTCTGACAATAAACTGATTAAATAAACTGATTAAATAAACTGAATAAATGTAGCTCAGAATATAAAACACAGATTTTATAAATCACAGTTGCAAAGTAAACGCAGCTGAAAGCAGTAATAAAAGAATTAATACAAAATCCATGTGCACTTTTATAGTTAAACTGTAAAGTCTGAGTTTATAAAAGTACCTGAGAAAAGCTTTTACACTGTTCTGTGTGTTTGTGTAGTGTGTGTGTGTGTGTGTGAGTTTGTGTAGTGTGTGTGTGTGTGTGTGTGTGTGTGAGTTTGTGTAGTGTGTTGTGTGTGTGTGAGTTTGTGTAGTGTGTAGTGTAGTGTGTTGTGTGTGTGTTGTGTGTGTGTGAGTTTGTGTAGTGTGTTGTGTAGTGTGTTGTGTGTGTGAGTTTGTGTAGTGTGTAGTGTAGTGTGTTGTGTGTGTGAGTTTGTGTAGTGTGTTGTGTGTCTGTGTGTGTGTGTGTGTGTGTGTTAGTTTGTGTAGTGTGTGTGAGTTTGTGTAGTGTGTAGTGTGTAGTGTGTTTATGCCACTGACCGATGCAGTATTTATCTGAAATGTTGACCTCAAAGATGGACACACTGCTGCCTTCAGCCGAGCCCCTCCCACCCTCAATCACAATCTACACACACACACACACACACACACACACACACTTTCATTAATAACACAAATATACACTACAGAAATATATCACAAACACATGAACTCAGTACAACATCAAAAACAAACATAATAGGAATGTAAATCTCAGAAATTGTGTATCTCTAAACAAAAGGTCTTTATGTCTTTTTATATTTATTTAAATTTATAAAATACACTCTCTGTGTTCAGGTCAACGTTATATATACATGACCTTTTAGTTCCTTGTCCAAGGAAGAATAATGAAATGAATATTATATATAATAATAATAATAACAATAATAATAATAATGAAAATTAATTTCCCATATTTTTGTGCCTTCACTGTTATAAACACTAAAGTGATGTAGTCATTTTTGTTCCTTTTTGTTTTTCCCAAAAGTCCCAGAAATGCTGCCTGTTTGTGTTAAACTAATCCACATGAAGTTTAGAGACTTTTGTGGAGTTTAAATGAAAACAGGCGGGTAGCTGGAATATTTGTGTGCTGATGTAAAATATTCCTGGATTACGCACTCCCATGATGCACTGGGGTTTCAGTAGATAAGGCTTGAGTCAGAAGGTCGTGAGTTAAATCCGAGCTGCTAAGCTGTAAGTGTTGTGTCCATGTGCGAGACCCTTAACGTCACAAATGAGCAAAAGTAATGCACGTGGGTGATAAATATAAAGTTACATATTTTACATTACTGTTTTTAGAATGGTTAAGATTTAATTTAGTTCAGTGTAAGAGCTGAAAAATGCACCATGTTAGACAGAAACTCCAAAATGGATCTGTTAGATTTATACAGCGAGTGTGAGAAAGACTGAACACATGTTTTTAAACACATCCTTGATAAAGAGGAGAAGAAAATGTGATAAGATAATAGTGCATTAATAGACCAGAATTGGTGTCTACAGCTCTGACTTTAGCCACAAAATACCCGCTTCAGCAGAGGAGGGAATGTTCTCAGTGTGCACTGATCCAGGTGCAGAATAAGGAGGTAAATTAACAGGATTGTTGTCATTCTTATCCAGGATAAAAACATTTACAGTGACGTTACTACTTAGTGGAGGGACACCAGAGTCAGTGGCTTGAACCTGAAACTGGAAGGTTTTCATCTCCTCAAAGCTGAAAGACGGCATGCTGTAAATTTCTCCAGTGAAAGAGTTGATGCTAACGGCATGACTGTGTGCTTGTGTTGCATGTTGGTATTTTAGAATTGCTGAGTAATGAATAAGTTATTTGAGCATTTTGACCAACGTGGATTTCTGCTGCAGAGACAGTTGCTATTAGAGCAGCTGCTGGACTTTTCTCTTCAACATACACATTCACAGAAGATTCAGATGTGCGTTATCATTTACATCCGACATATGGACATTATGAGACAAGAAAGAGGAGAAGAAAAAAGATGCACAAACAAATATTTTCGTTTGAGTAAAGTCTGTACTGTTCATATATTCTTTCAGAGAAGATGTGGTTGTTTGTAATGTGCATCACGATGTTCGTGGATGTGAATATAATGATCTGTGATTTCTGATAAAATGCTGAGGCTGAGAGAAGCAACATACACAACCACTAAAATGACATAATAAATAAACAAAAAGTGACATAATAAAGGTTAGGTTTATGCTATAATTTTATTTTCCTTTAATCCAACACTGTAGCTGGTCCACTGTGTAGATGATTTCCAGCTCTTCTTCTCTCTCACCTTGTACGGTTCGGTTGAATTCTGCAGGTCTACGGTGGCGATGAGCCAGCTCTCAGAGGGACTGCTGGCCGACCAGAGCGTGTGGTCAAAACTCTCTCCCTCTGAACGAGTGAGAACCTGAAGCCAGCCGGCTCCGGTGAGCTGATAGATGAGACGAAGACAGCTCCAATCCTGCAGCTCCACATCAGGACCCAAAAGAACCGCTTTGTCCCCTTTTCCCTGCGAGCTCGCATCCACCGTGATGAAATGATCTCAAGAGGGCAAAAGAAGAGCATTCAGTCAGCAGGAGAACAGCAGGAGAACACAGAGAACAGCACATCCAAAAAAACCTGCACATCTACAGGGAACAGGTAATCTAAACTGAACAGCTCATTCAGAGAGAACAGTTCATCAACAGAGAACAGCGAATCTAAAGTGAACATACATCTACAGCGAAGAGCTCATTTACAGCAAACAGCACAACTAAAGAGCACAGAATGTCTTCAGAGAATGTCTTATCTACAGAGAACATCACATCTACAGAGGAACAGCACATTTACATGGAAGAGCTCATCTACAGACAGCAGAATATCTTCAGAGAACAGCTAGTCTACAGGAAACAGCACATTTAAAGAGAACAGCACAACTACCAAGAAGAGCAACTAGCAACTAGCAACTTTTACAGGGAACAGCTTATCTACAGAGGAACAGCACATCCAAAAAGTACAGTACATCCACAGGGAATAGCTCATTTACAGAGAACATCACATCTACAGAGGAACATCACATCTACAGAGGAACATCATATCTACAGAGGAACATCATATCTACAGAGGAACATCTCATATTCAGAGGAACATCACATCTACAGAGGAACATCACATCTTCAGAGGAACATCACATCTTCAGAGGAACATCACATCTTCAGAGGAACAGCTCATATTCAGTCTTTCTGAAGCGAAGTTCAGTGAAAAGCAGCTCTGGTGATAAAACGTTTTATTTCTGTGTAAAATGAAACTGTGGCAGAAGAGGAAAACAGATGGGACTGTTCGCAATGAGACTCTGCTCTTATTAACTACTGCTTCAGACTCACACACACACACACACACACACACATCCGTGACGTTAATCACTGCAATGGTTTCTGGTTTGAGATTCATCACAGTGTAAATCACACTGTGGTCTTAAACATCATTTCGGTAAAAAGAGCTGGAAACAGAAGCAGCAGATAAACACGTCCGATGCCAAGTTTGCGTAAGAACAGGCCTGAAATCTTCAATGGAAAAATTTTCTTGTTATGTTCTCCAGATGGACGAAGACACGTCGTGCATGAGGTGCTTATTAAAGACTTTGTTGCACTATTTTTCTGATGAAGATATGCATTTCTATTAATCAGATAATGTAATTCCCTGAGTCATGACACTTATTATCTTATAAAACAGGTTAAAGAGATTATCTTTATGGGCGATTTGAGGTTCGTAGTTATTTTACAGTCCTTGGTGCTCAGGGTTTGATCATTTTCATGTTCAGATCATTCCTTACCATTAGGGTTGAGGTTCCAGCTGAGAAAAGCTGCATCTGCTGTGTAGTCACACGTCGTCTCCTGAAAACTACACGAGCCTGGTAACGTCTTTCCTCGGGCCATCGCTGTAACGCAATCAGATAATCAGACTAACACAACAGCAGGCTTGGACTGACACACTTTCCCTTCTTTTCTTCCTCATGTCCACGTTTTAGGTTTTGTACTCACCGAGAATGCTGAGGAAGACGTAGGGAATCATCTTCTCCTGAGTGAAGAGCTCCATTCTCCTCAGCCAGAGCACAGCGTGTCTCCCAGCCTCGGCTTCACAGGTGAACTGATGTGACCTCTCCGAAACTGAGCTGGTCTTCAGATGGGAGCCGTCTATCTGTCTATCTGTCTATCTGTCTATCTGCCAGAGAGAAGAGAGAGTCTGAGAATGAAAGCGAGAAACCAAGAGAGAGCTAAAGAGAGAGAGAGAGAGTGTGTGTGTGTGTGTGTGTGTGTGTGTGAGAGAGAGAGAGAGAGAGAGAGAGAGGGCGAGAGAGGGAGAGAGAAAAGAGAGTGGGAGAGAGAGGGAGAGAGAGAGGGAGGGAGAGAGAGAGAGAGGGAGTGAGAGAGGGAGAGAGAGAGAGAGAAGAGAGAGAGGGAGAGGAAAGAGAGAGGGAGAGAGAGAGAGAGAAAGGAAAGAGAGAGGGAGAGAGAGAGAGAAAGGAAAGAGAGAGGGAGAGAGAGAGAAGAGAGAGTGGGAGAGAGAGAGAGAGAGAGAGAAAGGAAAGAGAGAGGGAGAGAGAGAGGGAGAGAGGGAGAGAGAGAGAGAGAGAGAAGAGAGAGTGGGAGAGAGAGGGAGAGAGAAAGGAAAGAGAGAGGGAGAGGAAAGAGAGAGGGAGAGAGAGAGAAAGGAAAGAGAGAGGGAGAGAGAGAGAAGAGAGAGTGGGAGAGAGAGAGAGAGAGAGAGAGAGGGAGTGTGTGATTAATGGATAGCTCTGCTAATATAAATATAAACCAGATCCAGATTCACATCTGTCCAGCTGCATGGTACGTCCAGCTCGGCCTTCTTCCTTTACTTTCAATTCATTTTCAGTTTTTAAACACTTCTTTTCTTTGCAGTGAAGAAGCTTGGAGACAGTCGAGAAGTGTGAACTAAGGAATGAGTTCTGTAGAATTCAGTTCTGTTTAATTTAAGTAGTATTTTATAATCACTACATCATCTTCATCACTACATACACAGTCAGAAAGCTCCTTCTTCTTGCCTGTGGTCTGTTCACACACTCCTCAGAGCTCAGGGAGTCTGCGTGAGGAGGAAAGAGCTGGACTCCTGCAGCTCAGAGGAACAGCTCAGAGGAACAGCTCAGAGGAACAGTAACAATCTGTGCAGTTCAGACCTGAATCATGACTTCATACTGAAGAATCTGAAAATTATTCACAGCTTTAATCCAGATGCCTTCACCATGCAGACTGTCCTCCACTTCCTGCTCAGCTTCACTCCAGAGAAACGCAGCACCACTGTGACGTCAACAGTGCAGTATTTTTAATCATGTTACTTCTGTTTTTAATCATGTTACACATTTATGAGACAACAGATTTATAAGACTGTAATTATATCAGCTCATGTTTATTATTATTATTATTATTATTATTATTATTATTATTATAATTATTATTATTATTATTGAAGAAAGATGTCAGTTTCAGGTGTCAAATTAAACTTCACTTTAATTTGTTTTATTTTGTGCCCTACTCTACACCCCTCTTCCCCACTCAGGGCAAAGTGCATTATGGGAACTCAGCATCCGCTGTAGGCTGCACGGCTTGGACCTCAGCCTCCTGCAGTGCATTGTGGGATATTTTACACTATAGCCTACTTTCAGAAATTATTTCTGAAACAGAAAAACTCCTTACCCAGTGAACTGTACAGCTAGAGAACAGGGTGTGGTTTGGGACATGATGAAGATGACAGAGCTGGACTACATTACCCACAATCCTAAAACCACTCGGTAAGCTATTCTGTTACCATGGAAACGCTGGAACGCTGACTCCGGGTCTCCTGTAGAGGTTGCTGTTGTGTGTGTGTGTGTGTGTGTGTGTGTGTGTGTGTGTGTGTGTGTGTGTGTGTGCAGGGTGTGTCGGTGTGTCGCGGAGGATGCGGCTGTAATCCGGTGCGTCTCTGCGCGCGCACTGCGCCGCTCTCACCGTCACCGCGCGCGGACGCGTTACACAGAGAGAGAGAGAGAGAGAGAGAGAGAGAGAGAGAGAGAGAGAGAGAGACTGACGCGGAGAACCGAGAGGAACATGGACCCACAGACCCGAGCTGTGCTTCATCATCCCTCCGCTTCCTAACAGGTACCAGTGTGCGGTCCCGCATCTCTGTTTCTGCGTTAATGTAGTGTTTATCACGCAGCATGACCTTTTAAACCGCGCGTGCGTGAGACAGACCCGCACAGCTTTAATCTGATTATCCAAGAAGAGATTTAGAGCCTGAGTGCAGGCCATGGGGTTTAAACACAAGCTCAGAGCTGATGCTCCTCTCAGTGATGTTAAAGATTAGAGCTGAAAGTTCTACCAGTGATTATTAAAATAATATTAGAGTGAATAATCAGAGCTCAGAGCTGTGGATGGAAAACATCCACTAACATCTAACATCTTCTAACATCTTCTACCATTCACTGTCTGCTATCAAAACCAGGCTCAGAAATTCATACCTCACTCATATATATGTCTTTTACACTAAGTGTGTGTTTATTATAACTGTCCTCATGTGTTACTCTGGAAAGAGATCTGTAGGAGGTTATAATAACTGAAGTCAAATCAGAATATCTGTGAATCCTTTCTACAGATTCCTTTTCAAATCGCTCTCTATTGTACACTCTCAGAATAATCGAGTACCAAACTGTACCCTTCCTCGTCGCTGGGGTGGAACCATCCTTTGGTACCGTCTTGTACCTTTAATATGTCTTTTATTTAGAAAGATAAAGCAAAAGCCAGAACGCAGAACGAGCTCGTTGCTGTTTGTCTGTGATGTAGGCGGCAGTGATGTGGAGGTCTTTCTGCTGTGCAGCACTTTAGTGGCCAAAACAGAAACCTCAGTACTCCTACATCACGAGCGCTCAGCTGTCTGATAAACCATTAAACACACCCTTTACTAAAAAACAATCACAGTCCAATTGTTTTAATTATTTTAAATTATTTTAAAGGCCACTATATCCACATTTCCAGGGGAAAGATACTAAAGATAAGCGTAAAGATAAGCGTAAAGATAAGCGTAAAGATAAGCGTACCACCCCAGTGACAGGAAAGGTACAGTTTAGTTCCCTTTTATCTGACAGTGTATGCCATGTACATATATATTTTACAGAAGTGCTCTACTAT
This sequence comes from Pangasianodon hypophthalmus, assembly GCF_027358585.1. Lineage (NCBI taxonomy): Eukaryota > Metazoa > Chordata > Actinopteri > Siluriformes > Pangasiidae > Pangasianodon > Pangasianodon hypophthalmus. Next base: position 25,061,730 of record NC_069726.1, read on the forward strand.
AGTACACTGTGTTTTAATCATGTTCTAATCCGTGTAGATAATTTGTTTTGTTTTATTTTATTTTTAATCATCATATGTTTGTAGATTTATGAATGTATTTCCATTCATTTGAAAGTGAGTAAGTAGTAAATATTTACTGAGATCTATTAGCTGAATGAAAATTCACCGTGTTACAGCTGATCGCGTGTTTGCGTAATTTCGCGTCACTAAACTTCACATCCTGACGTGCTGTAAAAGGTGTTTTGATTGACAGATTAATGAGCACATCAGCACGTCTAATCCCAAATCCCTAAGGTGTTTTTTTTAGGTTGTTTTATATTTAGCTGTTTTTTATAGGAGTGTATACACTTCTAAATATGTCATATCTTTATTTTAGACCAATCAATACAAGAACAGTGGTGTAAATCTTCTGTGTATATGATGTAAGGAGAACGCATACTCTTAGAACTGGGTTCTTCAAGGGTTCTTTGGATAGTTAATGGTTTTAAGGTACATACAGAGTTTTTCTAAACCTTTTCTAAAAGGAAATCCCCTGTTTAAGGGTTCTACAGAGAACCCTCCGCCAGTGGATCAAACTAAAGAACGCTTTTAAGAGCTGGATGTAACCTGTAGAGATCCAGGTGAGGTGATGGTGACTGTGATGCTAAAAAAGTGCAGCAGGTCAGTGAGGTCGTGGTGAGGTGAATCTTCCTGCACAGGCGACAGATGGACAAACTGAGACTCGGCTGTACGGCACGGGGGTGTGATGTCTACAACCCACACACACAGGCCATCTGGGACTCACTCTCTCTCTCACTCACACACACACACTCACACACCATCATCCTTCCCTTTGTCTGCTGGGATGATAATAAACCGCGAGGCTAATGGTTATGTTGGTTATGGAGATGTGTTTAGAGTGGTGTTATGTAATATAATCGTGTGTTAACTGTTATATCTTATTGAATTGATATCGATGGTGTTTGCACTAATGTACTGATGTTGCAGAAGGTCAGAATATGCAAATGAGTCCTCTAACTAATCAATACATTTTGTACTGTGTGATGTGAGCATCTTGACCTCTCTTACATGTTGTGGATATTTCTACAGAGGTTTTGATGAATCACAGAATTCATGAGTGAACAAATAACATAATACAGGTCAGGTATAAGGTGGTAGGTAGGTTTTGGCGTTCCTTTCACACATCACCAGGGTCCTGAGTTCAATCCTGAGCTCGGGTTACTGTCTGCGCAGAGTTCAGCATGTTCTTCCATGTTCAAGTATGTTTTCTCTGGTTTCCTCTGACTGTCCGAACACATGTGTGTAGGTGGATTGGTGTGAGTGAGGGTGTGAATGTTGTGTGCATGGTGCCCTTTGAAAGACTGGCATCCCATCCGGGGTGAATTCTCATGCCCTGCACCCATTGTTCCCAGGATAGGCTCCGGATCCCTGACCTGAATAAAGCGTTTACTGAAAGTGAGAGAGGTCAGGTTTTAACTGTACCAACAAAACATATCAGGATCACAGACCACACTGTTTAGCATTTTGTTGTTGCATAACAGTGTTCATCATTTATCATACATAACCATCTTTACCTCCAGTAAAATGTCAGCTTCCAGCGTGCTGCTGAGAGAATAATTTGTTTACTGCGGGTCTTTACAGGCATTGACCTTGTCCTCCCTTCCACCATCTGCCAGCTGTTCAGGGTCTGGATGAAATCTCAGATTATCCATCTCATTCCACTGGGATTGAGATCTTATCCCTAAAGTATGCTGTGCAGTGCATTTCTTAAAAAAAAAAAAAAAAAAGAAAAACACTCGGTAGCTCAAAGTCTGGCCTGTGGGACTAGCTTCATCCAACCCTCGCACTCATTTCATTTTATTTATGTTTCAAACCCCCCTCCCTTCCCCTCCCCTTCCCCCCAACCAGGTTGTGCAACAGCATCATGTCCACTTCATAGCAACAGCCATGAGTCACAGGGAGGAACCAGAGGAGGCAGGGTCCAAAGCCCCAATCCCTCAGCGCATCCGGCAGCCAAACAGTACTCCTGTAGAAGGAGGCCGTCCCAGGTGGAGGCCATGCCAGCTGAACAGCCAAGACGAACAGGGAAATGCCCAACATCATCATCATCATCATCATCACTACCATCGACAGTCACACCAACAGCAGCCTGGCACTAATCGAGCTCCACCACGACGCAGCCGAAGACATGCCCCCTGCCACGCCCAGAGGGGGTCGAGTGAGAGTGGAGATGCAGGGCCACAGACAGGTCAGCAGCCTCGTCCAGGTGGGTCGAGGTATCGAAGGAGTGGTGATGGAGGGCATCAGCACAGACATCGACAGCAACCCAGACAGATTCATGCAGTTCCGCAACCCGTCGATGTTCCTGAGATCAATCCGGCCATGGACACTTTGTCTCCTGAGGAGTCTTCCCAGGAACTGCTGACTCCATCTTCACAGGAGGATCTGACTCCTTCCCAGGAGGAACTAACCCCCTCTCCACAGGAGGTATCACCTGTAGAGGAGCAAGATGAAGGTAGCCCAGGTCTACATTGTTCCTCCAGTACTGAGAGCAGCCTTCATGCACACTCTGAGCAGACCGAGGATCAGCACAGAGAGAGGGAGCAGACAGAGGAGTGCAAGGGTGGGATAGACGAATGGGAAGTGGAGGGATGTCAGGAAAGGAGAGAGGAGGGGACAGAGTCTCACAAAGATGTTGAACAGGAAGAACAGAGTCAATTGGAGAAGGATTCCATGGCAAACGCTGGTAGTTCAAAAGGTAGTAAGAAGACCAGTAGGAGGTCTGGGCCCATCAGAGTAGATGTTCCACCTTTTGCGGAATTTCCACGTCAGCCACTACCAATCCCTAATTTCCAGGCTCAGCCTTTCTCAGAACCTCTTAGAGGTTACCCCGTGGAGCCCAAATCAGGTCCTATCCATCTCACCTCCGCCAACTACGCTGCCATGAGCACAGACATGAGGTCTGAATGCCAATCAGGTGCTCAGTCCTATGAAGAAACAATTTCAGACACCAGTTCAGAAGCCTTTTCTGCTTCATATCCATCAATCTCTGAGTCCTGTCCAAAGTTCTACCCAGTGACTCCAACAGAATCAGACAGAGAACTGTACCACTCACCACAAACAGGATGGTACCAGGAACACTCTGAGGACCAGCAGGGCTTTGAGAAAAACCATGACATGTCCACCAGTGAGGCTAATCCACAGATCAATCTCCATGAGGAGCAGAGACCACAGGGTTCTGTCGGTTCCAGACTGCACCACTATGACGAATACTCAGGAGATGAAGCTAGCAGTCCTGATAGAAGCAGAAGTAAGGTTTGGAGACGTAGTATAGAACAGGAATGTTCAGAGATCAGAAAGGAGCAGTGTGAGGTTCGTCCTCGTTTGCCTGTATTGGACAGAGAAGAGAAGCCAGAACATGACTCTTTAGAAGATAGACCACATGCTATTCAAGAATCTGCAAATGTTTCTGGAGATGCGATCTCTCTGGCAATAAGAGACATAAAGGAGGCAATCGAGGAAGTGAAGACTAAGACGGTGCGTTCACCGTACACGCCCGACAAACCCAAAGAGCCGGTGTGGGTGATGAGGAGAGACGTCAGCCCGGTGGAGGAGTGCCAGCCACAGCTTTATTCACCTCCATCTCCTCCACAGCTTCCTTCTCCTCAGAACGAGGTGAGTGTCTGACTACACAACATTCTTCATCTTCATCTGAGGTTATTATTATTCAGTATTTTTCATGGTTCTATGTTGTTCTGTGTCAGACATGTTCCCAGGTTCTAGCTTCAGATCCCATAGTTCCTCTGGGAGCAGAATCTTCCACAGCTCATGAGCACCAGGAATCAGACATCAGTCCCAGTTTACCAACAGCTGAAGAGGTGAATTGCTCATTTTTTTAACTGCCTGTACCACTTTAACAACTTTTTATCTGTATCTACACCAGTTTGCTGACAACGTATTGTTTTTTTATATTCAGCTTAGAAGGAACTTGGCTGCTTTTCCTACATATGTTGATGGTAAGTTCCAGTTACTTAAATCTAAAGGACAGGATTTCCAATAAGTGAGGAATAAAACACTTGTGGTGTGCTGTTATAGGAAAATAATCAATGACACAGTGGTGTGTTGAAGCGGAGGTGTTGTTGCCACTCTGAAGATTATTTTCATATTTTTCTATTCCTCTTATATCACAGAAATTAACCAACAGTTAATTTTTTTTATTCATTAAAAAACGTACTTTTTATCTGCTTATAGTTACATGTAATGTCTGTAAAACAGGTTAGTTCCTGTTCTTTGAAAATGAATCAACACCTTCTGACTAATCAGAATTCAACAGTGCTGCCATGTAAATAATAATATTAATCGTCACCTGTGGCTGCTTTCGCTAACGTTTTTTATGTCATTTAAATAGTGTTTGTGGTCAGAGATATTTGTCAGTAATTGTTCTGTGATTGTTTTGTCAGTTCCAGGACCGTGTGATCCAGAGGATTTAATCGATGGTATCATATTTGCAGCCAGTTTTTTGGGTTCCACACAGCTGCTGTCAGAGAGAACGCCGAGTAAGAGCGCCCGCATGCAGCAGGCTCAGGAGGCCATGACCCGCGTCCGGGTGAGAACGAGGGCTGGGGGCGGAGCTACATTTGTCTGGTTAATTATTATTATTGACTTGGCCTTGATCACTAAGGTGACTTTTACACATATTGGCTTATTAGTAGCCAGTTTACTTGCTGATGTTTAAACATTATTTCTGAATTTTTATGGGTTTATTATCTGATGTTCCTCAGCTGACCTTTTTTTTCTGAACACAACAAACCAAAGTGAGTGACATGGAGGTGATGCTCAGAGACAGCACTGATGCTCGGGGCTGCTCGTGTCACTGCGATTAGAAAACAACTTGTTGATAACATTTCTCACCGTTAGCCTATCATAGTGATGTGGATTCTTCACCATGACGACACACCGCCCTGTACCCCTTCAGCTAAACCATCCCATAATATCACACTTACCATCACCGTCGCTGCATACACACACACACACACACACACAGTCCTGAGTGTCCTCACTTTGCATTTGTCTGCTTCTTCAGACTCACGCTGAACAGGAGCTCACGGATAGAGAGAGAGAGACAGAGAAAGAGAGAGAGAGAGAAAGAGAAAGAGAGACAGACAGAGAGAGAGAGAGAGAGAGAGAGAAAGAGAGAGTGAGAGAGAGAGACAGAGAGAGAGAGAGAGACAGAGAGAGTGAGAGAGAGAAAGAGAGAGAGTGAGAAAGAGAGACAGAAAGAAAGAAAGAGAGAGAGAGAGAAAGAGAGAGAGTGAGAAAGAGAGACAGACAGAAAGAAAGAGAGAGAGAGAGAGAGTGAGACAGAGAGAGAGAGAGTGAGACAGAGAGAGAGAGAGAGAGAGAGAGAGAGAGAGACAGAGACAGACGGTATGTTGTGATGATTAGACACTGTGTTATGGTCACTGCTGTTTCTGTTGTTTTTAGCATCCAAGTGATTCTCGTCTCTTGTTTTGTGTCTGAACGTTGGATAAATGGACCAGATTACAAGCGACAGGATGACGGAGAAACATTAAACCCAGTTCTCTGAGTGTGAGTTGGTTGAGAAGAGGTGGACAGTGTTATATAATAAAATTTTTGTTATTTTCTTTTTCCTGATGACAGGGTGCAGGAGGCGAGCTTCTCTCTACCACTGAGGTGGATCTCTTCGTGTCGACTCAGAGGATTAAAGTTCTCAACGCTGACACACAGGTGAACAAAACACTCTCTCTGTCTGTCTCTCTCTTTCTTTGTCTTATCTCTCTGTCTTTCTCTCTCTCTTTTTCCTACAAACAAGTTTGTAGGTTTGTAGGTGTTCAAGCCCTTCAACTGTTCCACATTTTTTAGTGTTAAAACACTGAAGCATGGTGGTGCTAGCATCATGCTGAGAGTTTCTCTTGGCCTCTTGGTTGGCCTGTAGGTATGTTCTCCAACGAGCTCAGGGTTCTTCCAGGAACAGGAACAGTTGTATTGAGATCACGTGACATTTTAATTGAATTCATTCAATTAATTGTGACTTCTGATGCCAACTAGTTGCAACTATTTTAAGGTTCCACAACAACCTTTATGATTTTTATTTGTCAATAACACACACACACACACACACACACACACAAATTTGGGTTATTTTGGTGATTTGAATTGAATGTGTTTTAAACAATGCTTGGCAGGAGACAATGATGGACCATCCTCTGAGGACCATCTCTTACATCGCGGACATCGGGAACATGGTGGTCCTGATGGCGCGCAGGAAGATGATCCGCTCTCGCAGCGCTCAGGAGCAGCTGGACACGGCCGATGCTCAGCAGTTGAACCCGGCGCAGGAAGAACAGCGGCAGTACAGGATGATCTGCCATGTGTTCGAGTCAGAGGACGTGAGCACACTTCTGCTGTTACTCCGTTACTCACTAGTCTCAGTTCCCTGTCTGGAAATGTACCTTAACAACAAGTGCCAGAAAAAACCGATGTGACTGAAGTGAAGCTCCTCAGGCCTCACTGGTGACATGATTCACTATAAACAGAATTAAACACTGTCCCAGAGTTTATCTCCAGAGTCTAAATGACAGCTTTCAGATTAATGCTGTACTGTCATGTTCATGAAAAGGGGTACAAGATCATATTTAAAATGAAACATTATATTTATAACAAAAATTATACCAGATATTTGCTGTGTTTCTGATTTTGAAACAAAACTACAAAAATAAATTTGGAGTTCCAAAGACATTTGAGGTTTACACTTCTTCTCTATTCGTAATTGTCAGTGGAATTGCTTCTTGAATCCTCTTCCTCTTTCTTTCTCTCTTCTCTTTTCCTTCACAGGCTCAGTTGATCGCTCAGTCCATCGGTCAGTCCTTCAGCGTGGCGTATCAGGAGTTCTTGCGCGCGAATGGTATCGATCCGGAGGACCTGAGTCAGAGAGAGTACAGCGACCTGCTCAACACTCAGGACATGTACAACGACGACCTCATCCACTTCTCCAAGTCTGAGAACTGCAGAGACGTGAGTGGAACACAGCAAATTTACAGTTATTCATGTAGCAGGAGCGTTAATCCAAAGTCACTTACAGTGGAGCAAGTGAGAGTTAAAGGTCTTACAGTTACAGCTTGGGATTTAAACTCACAACCTTCTGCTCAGTAGCTCAAAGCTGTTCTGCTAGAGGGTAATGTAATACACGCAGAATCTTACTGCATTCTATTTACTGTAGAACTGTATGTTACCCGCGGCGACATTGTGCCATTCTGTGGCATTGCGAATCACAAAAACAGTTACAGTTCCTTTTTCTATTATTGAGAATGCTGAATCAGAGATAGTGTTGGTTACAGCAGGTCGCGAGCTTTACGGGTTTTATTATTAAACACTCCTGTACACTAGAGTAGACGTTCTTAATAAGACACTCTGATTGGCTAAACTAAATCTAGTCCTTAAAAACTAAATAAGAAACTAATCTACATACAGACCATCAGAGTGAGCAGTTACAGGTTTGCCAGGTGACTAGACACAGTATGTTTTTAATTCTTTAAATTCATGCAGAAGGGAATGATCTACGTTAACATACTGGAGCTCACTAGTTACCCTGATCTCTGTAATTTCCTGCGTCAGAGCTGAAAATCAGTCAGCGTGGGGTTTGACCAGATCTGCTCACACACACACACGTCAGGTGTGTATGAGGAAAGTCCTGATGTACAGGAGTCGGTTGTGTGTGTGTGTGTGTGATGTGTAACAGGTGTATATAGAGAAGCAGAAGGGTGAAATCCTGGGTGTGGTGATCGTGGAGTCCGGATGGGGCTCCATCTTACCCACCGTCATCATCGCCAGCCTGATGCACGCTGGACCGGCGGCGAAATCCGGCCGTCTCAACATCGGAGATCAGATCATGACGGTGAACGGGACGAGTCTGGTGGGTCTGCCGCTGTCCACCTGCCAGAGCATCATCAAGGTGAGCAGCTTCACCTCATCGTCACGCCACAGTGAGGATTCACTCTCAGGGTTGAACCTCAACTCCAATAACCCTAACCTTAAATCACTCTCTCGTTCACTCACTCTCTCCTTCACTCTCTCCTTCACTCTCTCCTTCACTCCCTCTCACTCCCTCACTCTCTCTCTCACTCACTCTCTCACTCCCTCACTCTCTCCCTCACTCTCTCATTCACTCACTCTCTCCCTCACTCACTCTCACTCTCTCTCTCACTCCCTTGTTCACTCACTCTCTCGTTCACTCACTCTCACTCTCTCACTCCCTCACTCCCTCGTCCACTAGTCACTACAGGGGCTGTTCTGTAAAGTGCACTATGTAGGGTTCAGTGAGCGAGACACCTGACTGAATTCACACACTTTAGTACTGAGCGCTCTGGAAACACATCATCACCTGCCGTTAAACTATAAAACTCATGTTTGTTATTAAATACACTACTAACGATTCACTCCTGGCTTTAATGCTCATTACACCTTTTATTTACGTTTTATTCTGAAGGTGTTGGTTAATTTTCTATAACAGCTGCTCTGACAGAAGTGCAGCTACAAATCACAGGTTTATATTCATATGAGATGTTTATTTAACATGTATGGAAGGAGTCTCCAGTGTCAGTGCTTTGTAACAGAGGTAAAGCTGTAACTGTAAGTTTTCTGACATCTTCAGGACAGAGGAGATTACGCTTCTTTGCAGTTTCTCGCTAACATGGCAGGCTTCGTTTTTTTACTGTAACACTAACACACACAGCTGCTCGGGTATGTAGTGTGAAAGCAGTGTTTATACACTGGATTCATGGTGCATTATGGGTAAGAATGTAGTGTGCTGCTCAGGGAATATAATTTATTCACTGTGAATTCACTCTACAACAGTAACTGCACCCTGAATAGTGCACTAGATAGTGAATAGGGAACGAAATCAGATGCAGAAATAAGCTGTTATTATAGCGATGTGATCGTTCTAATGAACAGATTATAATAATTTTCAGGTTCATAAACAGCATCACATCATTTCTTATTTTTTTCTGAGTGAAGCACACGAGGCCGGATGAATGGATTGTGGATGAATTTGTGTGAACACGTTTGTGCCCCTCGTCCTCAGGGCCTGAAGTCTCAGTCCAGGGTTAAGATGAACATTGTCAGATGTCCTCCAGTCACCATGGTCCTCATCCGCAGACCAGACCTCCGCTACCAGCTCGGCTTCAGCGTACAGAATGGCATTGTGGGTAACTCTGGGCTCACTGTGGTGTTTTTTTTTGTTCTACTTCCTATTAGAGATCTGATGACTTCTATTTGAAGGAACTGTGTGTAATATGATTGTCTGGACTTAGTTACAGGGGAGAAAACAAACAAACAAACAAACAAACAAACAATTCCGAGTAAAAATTTGGGGTTTTGTTTTATAATCTTACTGAACTATAATTGGAAAGAATTAAAACTGTACTGTTACTTACTTAATTTGTCCACTAAGTAATCTTTTTGTACTGAAATAAGAAGTAATGAAACTTTATCTTGAAGATAAATCACACTTTCATATTCTTAACAATTCACCTGACTCTAATATGAGCGTTATATTTATACTCGGGTACAAAAGCTTTAGCGTGATATCTAAGTGCAGTAATGAAGCAGGATTAGTGAGGTGTTTATTTGAGCTGAAGTCTGATCTATATGTTTATTACATGTTTATTACATTCTCCTGATTGCAGATCTGCAGTCTGATGAGGGGGGGTATTGCAGAAAGGGGCGGAGTCAGAGTGGGCCACCGCATCATCGAGATTAACGGGCAGAGTGTGGTGGCCACGCCCCACGAGAAGATCGTTCATATTCTGTCTAGTGCTGTAGGAGAGGTACAGTAACGCACAATAACAAACAACACACAATCACTTTACTCTCTACGTTCATAATCACAGTGCAGGTTTAACTAAACATTAATCTCGTGTGGTTTTTTTTAATAACTTTTAAAATGTAAACCTGTTGAATGTGTTGAATTTGTGAATGTCACCCTCTCTGGTAGAACACTCCATAACAGCGTCCATCTTTATTGTGTGATTTAATTGAATTACTGCGAGAGACAAATATTTCACATTCAGAGAGAATTCACGGCTGCGTCCCGAACCACACAGGGTCGTATTCGGAGTCGGTGAATTAGTCCAAAGGTCACGTGAACATTTACATGAGGAAAGTTGCTGGTGTTCAGAGTCGGGTTACGCAGCTGCTTCAGTGGATTTTCTGAGCTCCATGTTCGGATTATTAAAATCACCTGCGTGTCGTTTCTCTCCCTCACGGTTACTAGCTGCTGTGCTGTAGGGGAGAGCTGAGGGGCTGGGAATTGGCAGGTGACCAAATCAGGGAGAAAATGAGGGATATTGCCACTATACTGCTGCATGAATCCTGCGAGTTGTAATTATCACATTAATTAAAGACCCGAGTAGCTGCAGCCTGTCACTACTGTCACTGCTTGATTACAATCAGACTGAAGAATCTGGCAGGAGTTTATTTAGGAATCAGACTGACATTAGCTAAAATGTTCTCCATGTATTATTCAGGATTAGCACTAAAACACGCGGCGCGCTATTCGGCTAAACTAACACTTTCAAGCGGCGTGACTCTGGAAGATCCTCGCGGCTCGGCGTCCTGTCTGTGGCTAAACGATGCTAAGTATGCTAAAGTCTACGTGTTTCTTCATGATTACATCTTTGTAGTTTGTGGAGACGATCAAGACATAAACGTTGCGTCGATTACAACATCGAGGACGTCGTCATGGCGATGAAAGCCGAGGTGCTGCGCAAACAGACGCCATGAACTCGTTTATAAGCTGAACAAAGTTATCTAGCTAATCGCGTCCATTATAATCAACTCCTCCGCAGGAACTAGCGTTAACTAGCTAGCTTATTGGTGTAGGTTTGAGGTGAGCTTCTGTATGTAAGTGTGTTAAAGCAATATAAATTAGACGGCAGCTAACTAGCAAGTGACGCCCGTTAAATTCTATTTTCACTGATATGATAGCTGCTTAGCTGAGAGGAAATGATCGCTGCGAAGACGGACTCATTCTCCTTCACCAGCCGTAACCACAACCGTCTTCTGTTGGCATGGAAACACGTGGGATTGGATAGTATGCAGTAAAAATGAACGTGTGTATGAACACTTTTCCGATTCTGATGTCCAACAGCACAAAGCGACATTTTAGAAAAAACGAATTACGACTTGGTATTAAAAATCATTAAAGTCTCCCACTTTGTTTTTGCGGCTGTCGTCAGAGTGACGCGTCATTCAGGGGCTTAGAAAATTAGTCAAATAATTTATACATTTCATTTACCCACTAGTGTTCTGCAGGCTAGTTAGGCTAGTTAGGCTAGTTAGAGTGGTAGTGTAGAGTTTTTGATGTTTATATCTTGTTATGAATCCTGTTTCTTCTTCCTCTCAGATCCACATGAAGACCATGCCTGCTGCCATGTACCGCCTGCTGACGGCGCAGGAACAGCCCGTCTACATCTGAACCCCGCTAACGTAAAGATCGCTAACATCGCTACGCCTCACCCTCACACTCCGTCACACTTCACATGATTATCAGATTGTTTACAGATTTCTTACTCCGGAAGTAAAAACTTTTCCTCTCATAATATTTTAATCTGCCTTAATAACGTGTGTAATTGTGGAGAGAAGCTACATCACCCAGACATGCTAGCATTAGCTCGGTTGCTAACTCTACTAGGATGTAAACTGGATTACAGCCCAAAGGCTAAATGCAGTGTGTGATAATCGTGTTAGAACTGATGGTTTGTTGGTTCCTATGACATATTGCTTATTTTACTATTAGCCTTCAAAGTTTTGGTTTGGTTTTTTTTTTTTATTTTATTTTGGGATAAAGTCTCATTTTTGTGCAAGTGTCATGGATTTTTGTTTACAGGAGATTAACGTTTCAGACTTTGGTGTTCATCAGAGAAGATTTGCCAGATTTATAGCTTCTATTTCAGATGAAAGATTTCTTTAAGTATATGAAGGGATTTTGTTAGAGGTCTATGATTATGAAATCTCTCCGTCACTGGAATAATTAAGAAAAGAAAATTAATAACTACATTTATTACGTGCACACACACACGTTCCTCCATACGACACGTTTCTCTAACAGCCAAAGACTAAAATCCAGAGATTTATTTATCATCTGAACACTGGACCTACACTAACGTCAGCCTGAGCAGCGCCGCAGGTGTGTGTGTGTGTGTGTGTGTGTTTGTGATGTTATATATTACACAATATGAAGTTATGGTGCAGAAATAACCTGAGAAACAACACTGTTATTCATGAAAGTAAAGGAAAACTGCATAGAGCTGAATTTGTGTTTTATTTATTTATTATATATCTGAATGTTAAAGGTTGATTTTCCACATTTACAGGAAGATGATTAGAAACACGCAGAAATAGCTCGGACCTTACGAATCATCATCATTACCATTTTTTTTTTTAAATACATTGCACATCCAGATGCAGTATGTGAATGTATGTGATTTTATTCATTAACACAATAAAAGATACCTCTTCCAAAAAAGAGTGTGAAGGTTATAAGGGATATAAGTGTAGAAAATTTCAATCTCATGACATTTCCGTCTTGAAGCTCAGGTTTAAAATCCGTCGTTGGTTTTGCTGTGAGCTTTAGCGAGTAAGAAACTGTAGGGATCCTGCAGAGGAATAAAACACGTAACACAACCGTCGAGTCGATTCACTACATTAAACAAACATCCGTCGCATCTTTCAGTTTCTTATAAAAGTGTACAAATATTAAAAAAAAAAAGCAGAAAAGACTATTTTTAGTATTTTTTGTAGTAACGCTGCTTCATTTAATTTCATCTGAATAAGAGTTTTAGTTTATTTAAAGCCGTCACACTGACTGACAGGTCTGCAGGTCAGAATGTTTCTCAGAACCAGAACCAGAACCAGGATCCATCCTGAAACACTATGAGGAGTGAGGAGTGGAAGCCGCTGGAGTCCTACAGCTCCGTGTCATTGTATTTCTGAGGGTTGAAATATCCACGACGAGACGGATCAGCGTCTTCAGCAGATCCACCGCGAGCCACAGGGTTCGAGCTGGAGCTAGAAAATCCAGCAGGGTTTAGGAAAAAAAAAAACCACGCACACGCTCTCTCACGCACACACTCTCTCTCACGCACACGCTCTCACGCACACGCTCTCACGCACACGCTCTCACGCACACGCTCTCACGCACACGCTCTCACGCAGCAGATCAGAGTACTACAGCACACTGACACTGACTCACCCGACAGGCGGCGGCCGCGTGGCCCCGGGCTTCGGTTTCACGGGGACGGCGTAAATGTCCGGGTGTCTCTGAGAAATCTCCAACTGCAGACAGAGAAACGGTTCAGATTTAAATTCACCACGAATGTTCTTCCACACGCACGATACTGATGATTTCTAATGTATAACACATGAATATTGTGTCTGTAGCGATGTGCGTCTCCTCCTGAGGCGATTAGACGACAGGATACTGTGATCACTGAAAGATAAATCTAATAACCAGCAATTAAATAATTTAGAGCTGCTTCCGTGTAAAGCAGTGAAACGCAGGACTGCACTGATTCACTGAGACTGATGCACAGAGGCGAGGGGAGTGTGTGTGTGTGTGTGTGTGAGAGGGAGAGAGAGTGTGTGTGTGTGTGTGTGAGAGAGAGTGTGTGTGTGTGTGTGTGTGTGTGCGTGTGTGAGAGAGAGAGAGTGTGAGAGAGTGTGTGAGTGTGTGTGTGTGTGTGTGAGAGAGATGGAGAGAGCGTGTATGTGAGTGTATGTGTGTGTGTGTGTGTGTGTGTGTGTGTGTGTGTGTGAGAGAGAGAGTGTGTGTGTGTGAGTATGTGATAGAGAGGGAGTGTGTGTGTGTGTGTGTGTGTGTGTGTATGAGAGAGAGGGAGAGAGAGTGTATGTGTGTGTGTGTGTATGTGTGTGTGTGTGTATGAGAGAGAGGGAGAGAGAGTGTGTGTGTGTGTGTGTGTGTGTGTGTGTGTGAGAGAGATGGAGAGAGCGTGTATGTGAGTGTGTGTGTGTGTGTGTGTGTGAGAGAGAGAGTGTGTGTGTGAGTATGTGATAGAGAGGGAGAGTGTGTGTGTGTGTGTGTGTGTATGAGAGAGAGGGAGAGAGAGTGTGTGTGTGTGTGTGTGTGTGTGAGAGAGATGGAGAGAGCGTGTATGTGAGTGTATGTGTGTGTGTGTGTGAGTATGTGATAGAGAGGGAGTGTGTGTGTGTGTGTGTGTGTGTGTGTATGAGAGAGAGACACTGACCCGGGCGTGTTCAGCCTCCTGCAGTTCCAGCATCCTCTGTGCTCGGGCGAGGTGATCCATCTGCTCGAAGGCCTTCACTTTGCCCAGGAACGAGCGGCTGGCAGGATCTTCAGTACCTGTGGCGGGTTCCTGAGGTGGAGCCCCTCGAGCGAGGAAACTGGGTTTGAGGGCGACGGGAGGCGGCGGCGGCTTGGTGCTGACGTCACTGCTCACCGTGCTGCCGGACTCACTGCCCTGCCGCTGAGATCGAACCTGACACACACACACACACACACACACACACACACACACACACACACACAGCAAACATGGAGCTCAGAGCGCCGTGGTGAGAACTCCACACCTCGCTGTTCACACCTGTCTGTCTCAGCTGCTCCAATCACAGGTGCACAGTAAGGAGTACAGGTGTGTTTCAGCGGGCAGCGTCTCGAGTTTAATTTACTTTGGATAAAAGTATCAGTCAAATGAGGTAACTGTAAATATACACTCATTAATATTCGCTTAATCAATAATAAGTGGATAATATTATAGTGCTACAGACAGGGTGAACATTAGCAGTAGCTCCACAGGACATAAAATCTCCATCAGCTGTAATGTTTCAGGCTGTTATTTATTTATTTATTTATTTATTTACTCACACACTGATCCGCCACCTTCAGCTCATCATCACGCAACAATAATTTATTTTTAAGCTCCTCAAACACACACAGTGAGGACAAACGGCTTTACATCCGCTATAGACGCTGACCACACGGAGTATAATACAGTATAATACATAACACACTATTATTTACTCAAATCAACCGTTTGTGATTCAGCCACCGATCACAGCAAGAAAATGTAACAAAATAAATGTATATTTACACTATATGACTAAAAGTATGTGCACCCCTGACCATCACACCCATATGTGCATGCTGAACATCCCATTCCAGATTTATTCCCCGTGTGTTTGCTGTTATAATGAGCTCCACTCTTCTGGGAAGCTTTCCACTAGATGTTGGAGCGTGGCTGTGGGGATTTGTGTTCATTCAGCTACAAGAGCATTAGTGAGGTCAGGCGCTGATGTTGGGATGTCGAGGAGGTCTGGGGTTCAGTCGGTGTTCCAGTTCATCCCAAAGGTGTTCAGTGGGGTTGAGGTCAGGGCTCTGTGCAGGACACTCGAGTTCTTCCACTCCAACCTTCACACACCATGTCTTCATGGAGCTCGCTTTGTGCACAGGGGCATTGTCATGCTGGAACAGGTTTGAGCCTCTTAGTTCCAGTGAAGGGAAACTGTAAAGCTACAGCACACAGAGATGTTCTACACAACTGTGTGCTTCAGACTTTGTGGCAACAGTTTGGAGAAGAAGCACATGTGGGGGGGATGGTTAGGGGTGCACATACTTTTGTGTAAATGCAGCATCACAACATCAAAGTAGCAACTGCATTATTGAGGAAATCCCAGTGGAGAGTGTTAGTAAGCCTCGGTCTCGGTGGATGTGTCAGTGTCGGCTGTGTGTTTATGATCAGAGACGGAGGAGCAGGTAGCAGCGGGTGTGATGAGAGTTACGGCTCACACTAAAGCATGACGTGGAGCGTATAAAGCAGGAGTGAAAGCAGGAGAGGGTTTTTACCTTCGGCGGCTCTGGGACGAAGGATGGAGGGGGACTGGGGTCTCGCAGCACTTCTCTGCTCCCGGCTCGTTTCATGCGGGGCACGGGGGCGGGTCTCTGCAGGGGGGAGGGGCATAGGGGTAGGATCAAAGGGTGGTTTCAAACAGTACATATGTGCAGATAATCAGCTTTTACTAAAAATTCATGGATGAAATCACAGATGCTAAAAATCATCCTCATTTCTCTTGGAGGTATTACGGAGTTAAATGTGTGTTAAATGTGAAGTTTATTTTTGGTTAATATTACAGCTGGACATTTCAGCTACAGGTGTACATTTAGTAACACAATGTTGTGCTAATATCAGTGTAAACTGCAAGGCAATGTGAAAAGATATCATGAAAATGTAATCTCTGAACACGTTTATCCACCAACACACAAACCACATGCAACGCTAAGCTGCTTTATAAAAATTACATAGATAACAGAAAAAGGCACAAAAGCAGCTTCAATTTTACACACTTTTAAACACCCCCAACAATAAACACACCTCAAAGTTATCTGCATATCGGATCCTGATTGGTTCTTAGACTTAATGATGCAATAATAAAAAAAAAAAAGGCAGGTAACATGATTGACAGGTGAGTAAACACACCTCCTCGTCCTGACTGGCTGAACTTTGGTGGTTCTCATGTGGTTTCTCCTGTTATTTTATTATTTAGTTATTTTATTATTTTATTTAAGCTGCAGGAACATGTTATTTCTTGGGTATTTCATGTATAAGTCACATGCCTGATGACAAACATGGCTATAGAACATGGCTATAAGTTCTAAACTTTCAGTTCTTTTAAACAGAGTGGATTTGGAGTTATTTAGGCAGGTTTTTTTTTTAACTAATGTATAATTGGAGGAAAGTTTGTTTTAAACAATGTTAACACATTCTTTTGATGGGTGCCAATAATTTTGGAGCTGTATATTATACACAATCCATGTAAGAGTGGCACTGCAACGCTGAGGTGACCAAAGCAATAGAGTCAGTTTGTTAGCATACAGGCTAATGATGGTCACTCACCTCGTCTGCAGGCTCTGAGGAGCGGCTCGTCCCCGATACCTGCGGCTCATCAGTCGTCTCGTCCAGCTCGTTATCCGTATAGGCTCCGCCCTCATCCGCCGTGTCGTCGTAGTCCCCGGTAAGACGGCTGTCCATGCTCAGGTAATCTGCGCTCATGGCCGACAGGTAAGACATGCGGTCATCGTGGAGGTCCAGGTCCTCCTCAGTGCCGTCCAGCTAAACAACCACAGAGGTGAATTAGCATAAACCTCCAAACAGTGAGTTAGATGTATAGCGTTTAATAATAGTAATAATAGTGCTTCTTACTTTACTCTCGCAGACCCACACCGCTTTGTTCTGTTGCTCCTGAATCGTGTCCTTCAGACTCCCGTACCAGGCATCATGAGCCGAGTTCAGATCCACCGTCGCTGTAAAGGTAAACACGATTAAAGGTGTAAAGTGACAGGTGTGAGGAGCGCTGAGCGTCTGGAACCACATGAACGTTTATGCACAACACGAATGGCTTAATTTTCTCAACTCTAATGTGTTCCATCGGCCAAGACACGTCTCGAAAATGTACCGTTTCTAGTTTAGAACTGGATCTCCAATGCTGATGTAGCTAACATGTAAAGGAAGTCTGTCTCGCTGATGTGGTTTAGGACACAGTGGAACTTCCTGTCATGTATAAACTGAACCTAAACTTCAACACAAGTAGAACCTGATGCCGACGGTGAGGACGGTGATGCCTCCAGCACCAGTCTAGTCCTGCTACTCATGAGAAATTCCCTTCAAATAAACTTCAAACAAAAAGGAAGCTACTGAAGAAAAACTATTACAAACGTTTGACCTTGCTGTGACCTTGACCCTGTTTGGATCAACTCCAAAATCTTATCAGTTCATCTGCAGGTTACAGTGATCATTCCACATAAATCCTACAATCAACCAGCCACTCGCTCCTGAGATATCACACAGGAACATACAGTAATTCCCCACCACCCTGTGATGGAGGCATAAAAAAGAAAGAACAATCCGCAGACATGGAAAAAAAATTGAATGTAGAGTAAGGGGCAAAGATGGAGACTAGAATTAAGACCAAAAACTTAATGCAGAACCTGGGAATATATGACAAAGAACCCAATCACAGCAGCAGCTCTTCTTCTGCTAACAGCACGAATCATTCGAGATGGTGACTGAGCATGTACCGCATTTTTCATTGTGTCTCCTAAATCCAGAAAGAGATTCCGTTTCCTGCACAATATCTTCGATTCTAACTTTTTACAAACCAGGAACAGGAATTTTCAGGATCTGTCACAGACTCTATTATACTGTGCATCATAAATCTTACTGTAGTGATAAATAAAATAAAAATAAAAACTTGAATGGCAAAAAAAGATGGTCATTGAGCAGAAGATGCAGTTAACTTGGAACTGATTCTCAGAGAAATGTGACATTTTAAAGAAGAATCAAAGCAGCACCTTTAGGCTATCGCTGCAGAAATTATGAAAATAAATCTGAGACTGGAAAAAGTGGAAAAATGAATAACCCAGGGAGAGTAAATGCTGCAGAAGCCAGAGGAGGTAATGGCTGAATAGCTGATGAACACATGAGGATGAGAAGATGTGGTGTCATGGAGGGAGCGGAGAAGGATTATAGAGCAATGTTCTCTCTCCACACTGACCCGTGAAGAGGTGAGAGCAGGTCTTCTTCAGTTTCACCGCCTGCTCGTACAGTTTGCGTGAGCTGCGGTTAGAACCCGGTGCCAGGCGGTTCCTCATCGTCTTCACGCCCTGCTTACTGTCCGGGTTCAGGAACACAACAATGGGGTACCACTGGGTGTAGTTCAGAGTGTCCACTGCCTTCGGGGTGACGTCCAGCAAAGCATGCTTATCCTGAGGGAGAGAGAGAGAGAGAGAGAGAGAGAGAGGAGACAGAGAAAGAGAAAAGAAAGAGAGAGAGAAACAGACCGTCTGCTCTTGAGCACTCTGAGGTGTGAAAATAACGTTCACTGCGTCTCAGTATAAAATGACAGCCGCATTAATATACAAATGCTATCCAACAATAAACTTTTTATAATCTTTTTATTATTAATAGTTTTACACTCTGTAAAGGAATTAGAGCGTTCATAAGGTGGAGTTTGGAGGGAAATCTTTGTAAGGTGGAGTCTAAAGGGCGATGGGTGGAGTTTAAAGGGTGGATTTCCGAAGATGGAGCTTGAAGGGCGGAGTTTACCTGTTCGATGATCTGCTGCACAGTGTTCAGTCTCACCACACCTGAGGACTTCTCTGTTCCTGCATCTTTAGGTTCTCTCTCTGTGAACATGCACACACACACACGCACACACACACACACACACACACACGCGCACACACACACGCGCACACACACACGCGCACACACACACACACACACACACAAATACACAAATACACACACACAATCAGTACCCCACATACACATACACAGCTCAGGAGCTCATATCAGCTCATTTTACACTTACTTGCGATGACGAAATCTTCAGGCAGGTCGTTGCCGAGTTTCTCACACGCCACATCAGCGATTGGGCCGAACAGAACCACGGGCCTCCGGAACCCAGCTGCAGGGACGAGAGGAGCAAGAGACAAAAGATGTGGCGTGGTGGGTGTGGTGAAGATGTGATGGGTGTGGTGTAGGTGTGGGTGTGGGAGTGGTGTAGGTGTGGGTGTGGGTGTGGTGTAGGTGTGGGTGTGGTGTAGGTGTGGGAGTGGGTGTGGTGTAGGTGTGGGTGTGGTGTAGGTGTGGTGTAGGAGTGGGTGTGGTGTAGGTGTGGGTGTGGTATAGGTGTGGGTGTGGCGTGGGTGTGGCATAGGTGTGGTGGGCGTACCCTCTCTCAGAACCACCCTCTCGTAGGCGGGGAAGCGAGTGGTGACGGGGTTGGCTGTGAGATCCTCTCTGCTCTTACGCAGGTCCTTCTTCTTTGCTGCCCTTTGACCTCTGAGCCTCCAGAAATCTCCTCTGTCATTGGCTGCTCCTTTCTGGGCGTTCTGTACGTTGGCCATCTGCTCAGCTCTGTGGGCGTCGGTCAGAACAACAGCGTCATCATGACATCATCACAAAACATGATGACCAACATTCACATGTGGGTTTCCAAAATACACAATCAGACACATTGACACACACACACACGCACGCGCAGACACACACACGCGCGCAGACACACACACACACACACACACACACACAGACGCACACACGCCCAGACAGACACACAAACACACGTGCGCAGACACACACACACACGTGCGCAGACACACACACACACGCGTGCGCAGACACACACACACGTGCGCAGACACACACACAGACACGCCCAGACACAGACACACAAACACACACACACGTGCGCAGACACACACACACACGTGCGCAGACACACACACACACACGTGCGCAGACACACACACACACACGTGCGCAGACACACACACACACACGCCCAGACACACACACACGTGCGCAGACACACACACCTGCTCTTGCTGGGGATGACGCCTCTCTCCTGCAGCTGGTTGTCTCGGTCGGTGCGGATGGCGAGCCAGCTGCCCAGCTTTCCGTCGTACAGCGTATCCACCACTTTAAAGATGTCGCCTCTGCTGAAGGACAGACCCTGAGGAGAGTCTTTCTCGTGGTCAAAATGAGTTCTGATGTAGAAGTTATCTCCTCGACCCGACGCCACGATGTCCTTATACACTGTAACCATCAGTCACATGACCACACCCATTAAAATCCACATTATTAACAGATAATAATGACTAAACTTTATGGAAAAGCGTTTCCGGTACCGTCCGGTTTGCTCTGTGCCAGGATGGTGACGTCGTCTCCTTTAGGAATTTCGAGCAGGTAGAGCACGGCGTCCTCACGCACCATGCCACGGAAATCCATGTTATTCACCTGCAGAGAAAAACAACAACTCTTATCTTCTGTGAACTTACAAACACACACCAGATGTGCTGTAGCTCCGAACGAGACGATTTAGAAAGCGAGTTTTAAGACTCCTACTGTTTCATTTTAAGACTGAGCTTCACCAACAGGACTAGATTAACAGAACTTAAAGCTGTTATAGATTTATTTAAGCTGAAAATTCAGCATTTAACTTAAAACTGTGAGCTGGGATTTTCCTCCACAATGGAATCCAGTCTAAAAGAGAAAACAGCAGCAACACAACTCCTGAGAGATAACACTACTGAAACTGCCTTTCTTCTCTTTAGGAATGAAAACATTTCGATAAAATCTTTCAAATTTCACAATCCATCTAAACACGCTGCCATTTTATACAGTTAAACCTCAGACACACCTTTAAACTTAAACCTGCATTACCAATTAAATAATAGAGCAATAACGAATAAAAATTTATATTAAAACTATATAATCTATATTCAACAGTAATTTATTTATAGCCTTTTTTTTGTAGAATCCATCACCATGGAAACAGACAAACGTGTTTCAGTGAATTGTTTGAATAATTTTTGTAAATATTCTTTATTTACGACGGAGTGTGAAATAGGAGAGTATTGTGGACTGTTCAGTGTTTAATCCTGTAAGATGAGTCTGAAACATTCTGCAGTAATGATGAATTTTATTGTCTGTGTTTTACGGAGTTTTAAAAACGCAGACTGCGAGTTTTAGTACTGAGCTGGTTTTTAATCACTGGACTAATTATTTTTAATATTTTATTTGCAGTAAACTGGGCTGATGATAAATCCGCAGTGACGATGCTGTCCTGTGTCTCGGAGGTGTTTTGTACCTTCATGATCTGGTCTCCAGGCCGCAGACCCTCCACCTCCGCTGGACTGTCCTCCTGAACGTTGGCTATGAAAATCCCCACATCGTTTCCTCCTGCCAGCCTCAGACCCACGCTCTCACCCTTCTGAAAGCGCACCATCACCGTGTTTGGCCTGAGGAACACACCACATTCACACACGCACACACACACATACACACGCATACACACACGCACACACACAAAAATTGTGATTGGTCAGAAGGTGTTGATTACTTTTCTATAACAGCACCTCTGACAGTAGCGCAGGTTTATATTCAGAATTAATTGAATTAATTATAAATAAATAATTTGCTCGTTCTAATACGTCATCATTTCTATAGCAACAGCTCATTCACAGGGACGTGCACAGCCGACGCTCCACAAAAACTGATTTTAAAAAGTGTGTAATCACCGATATATTGTGAGATGTTTATTTATTTAACATTGATGGAAGGAGTCTCCAGTGTCAGCGCTTTGTAACAGTCAGAGGTGAAGCTGTAACTGTAAGTTTTCCGACATCTTCAGGACAGAGGAGTTTACGCTTCTTTGCGGTTTCTCAGTAACATGCAGAACAAGCTGCGATTTGTTTTGTTTTTTCTTATTAACTTCAGGAGAGAGAAGAAAGAGGCTGGGGAAAGAACGAGTGTTTATAGCTGCTATAACAGAAATGAGAACTAACTTGTTTCATGGACCAAAACATTAAATGCATCTATAAGTGAATAAAAAGTATGTGATGTTCTTTAAGAAATAAAAATTGTAGTTGTTGGTGACTTGCTGTGGTATAAGAGGAATAAAACACATGCTTGAAAATCATCAGCTTTGGTGTGCTAACAGTGACTCCGCTTCATCACACCACGTCACTGTTGATTATTTTCCTATAACAGCACACCCCCACGAGTTTTATTCCTACAATATCCATTTTTTGCAGACAGATTAATGCCTCTGTTACTGATGAACTCGTACACACCCATAGATCTCCAGGTCCTCTGCGCTCGGTTTCAGAGGAACCTTTGGAAGAGCTTTAACTTTTGGTGGAACGCTGAGTTTAGGTGCAGGCATGGGCACAGGAGCTGTTAATAAAATAATTCACACATCATTAATATCTCACTTTTCTCCTCAGACTTTTACAAGTTTAAACTCTAAATCTCTAAATCTCAAACACAGAGCACTCTGAAGGTCACATGATACCTGGAGCGTCCTCAATCTCAAGCTCGTCTTCCTCCTCTGGTGGAGGTGGAAAATCATCCGGAGCAGCTTGGAATGGCGTCGGCATCGCACCCATTTTAGACAATCTGTTCTGAGGCTCGTCCCTGAAACACACACATCCAGTCACTCACACACACCTCAATAACCGTGATCCAGTACATTTCTGTTTTATAGTCGCGTCATTTAAACCTTTATTTAATGACAGAGTTGCACATCTGCTCTTAGACTTTAATTCTGTCTGGAGTTTTCTGCTCTTTTCTCTCATTCACTGTAATAATCAGATGATCACCTGTTTTTTTCACGCAGCCTCTCATTGGAGGAGTGTGAGGAGATGTCCGAGTGCTGTCCTCGTCTGTCGTCCTGAGGGGAGTATGAACGATACGACTCGATCTCAGACAGATCTGGAGGAAAACAGGAAGTCAAAAGGTTATCGCTAAGCACTATGTCTGGAATGTTCGGATCGACTTCCTCAGATTTTACAGAATTAAAAACAAATTGGAGTTGGAGATAACTCTAAACCTGAGACGTGAGACGTGAGCTGCTAAACTGAGGACAGAGTCGTAGTGCTTCAGAAAAAAATGCATTCTGGATTAAAAAAAAAAGAAAGAAATGCTAAAGATGGATACAGCTCTCACACTGATGGTTTAATCTGTTTCTTTATTATTATTATTTCATTATTTATCAGCAGCTCAGTGTTCTCTGTGTTCAGATTATTTCTGTGATGTTTAAGTAAACTTTATTTCTATATTTCTGACCAATCAGTGAGAGCTCTGCATATACATCTCCCGCCCCGCCCACTTCCACACCACACCCCTCAGCCAATGATTTTATTTTTGTTTAAATTTACGCAAAATTTAAACCAGATCTGATTCAGCAAACAGTGAAAAGGTGATAAAACATTTGAAAACTGAACATGAACATCGTTAATATTCACAGACGAACCTCACGCAATCTCAAACAAACTTCAGGAAATCCATCATCCTGGTCATGATATCATAAAACCATCTATCTGCAGTGTAATAAAGGTTTAGGATTAAAGAAAAAAATAATATAAAAAAATGAAAGAAATAAAAAATATATTAAAAATAAAAACAATTTTATTTTTAATTATAATCTTATTTAAAACAATACTAATAATATTAATTATTAGTATTATTAGCAGTAAGCAGTTCAGTGCCGTTCAGTCACGCTGAACATGTCGAGGCTGTTGTTTACTCGCAAATTCAAAATTCATCTGGAAATAAAATGAGACCAAAATCCAAATTTATTTCTTGTGAGTGCTGGTTTATTTTACTGAACATTACAGTATCAATATCAGTAAAGCGAAAATCTATATTAAAACAATAATACATTACAGTTATATAAATGCTTTTTCTCTGCGTGTCTTTTAAGATGATTCAACATCGCACTGTACGAGATCCCAGTAAACTGTTCTGCATTCTGTAACAGTCTGTGTGATAGCGCGCGTCTCAGCGTCGGATTATACAATGAAGATCCTCTAACGATAGACCTGTGATTAAAGAAAATGTGTAATGCGTGATCCAGAAATCAGCTGGTGCAGGAAAAGGGCTCACAAAACACAAAAATTCTGTGGAAAGTGAGCTTGAGGTAATAAGTAGGCATGAGACAGAATACTAATGTCTTGATTATATCATGATACAAAATAATGGCAAGACGATTTGGCTGCTCGTATCATGTACTGTCATATTTCTTTATGAGCTCCTCCTCTACTTACACACCAGGCGCAGCAGCAGAGCTGGCAGCGTACAGAGCAGGAAGTTTGCTAGTGGGAACCTAACTGCCTCGAAGCGTGCTTACTTAATTACTTAATAGTCCAAAAAGTTAAGCTAATCAGAAAGAAGTGTTATGACACATGTAACAAACACAAGATAAGATAAGACCGGTTTAAGATAAAATAAGATGAGATAAGATAAGAGGCCAGCAGCCACATTTCATTCGGCCTGCGTGAACTTGGAAAACTTAATACTGAAACTGACTATCAGTAATATATAACACTGAAACGGCCCGTAACACTCCACTCCACGGCCCGTAACCTGAAGGTAGTTACCGTAAACCGCCGTATATACGTGCACTCTGGTTTTCATCGTGGCCGACTGAACTGCAGAGTAAAATCAAAGCCTGTGTGCTGCGCTTGATGAAAGTCACATTCACGTCTGAAATGATTGAGAAGCACCTCGTGTGTTGTGCTGACAGTGACGTAACCAGAAATTAATTTTGGTGGAAAGAAAAAAATATATAAATAAAAATCACGATTGTTTTCCTGATCTGTACAGCTTCATTGTGACATGCTCGTGTATTTCAGGTGGAGGTCAAACAGCAGGTGGAGTGAATTAGTTATTTAGTCATTTAAGGCACAATCCACTGTCAAACAATCTTTATATATTAATAACGATGTCATGAAACACTGAAAAAGATTAAAATAATGTTAATAACCAGGTAAAATTACACCTTATATTAAAATCCTGATCCACTTTTCTTACAATACAACGTGTTGATATTTCACTGCTTTGATTTGTTGTCATTACAAAATAATTGTATTAAAATTTAATGTTTTATTTGTGCAAATATTGTCTCATGACGCCTGTATTGGGATATGTCTCATATCATGGTTTTAGTGTTTCGTCTCATGCCTAATAATACGGAGATTTTTATGTCCATTAGCATGTTTCGTTTACGTTTCGTTGAGCCATCGCTGATGTTTAATCGGTTTGACTCACCGTCCGGCTCTGAATCACTGTCAGCCATGGGCGGGACCCGAACCAGAACTTTCCTGCGATCTCTCTGGACCACCAGCTGCAGTTTTCCTCGTGATTTTTCAATCAGCTTCCCCGCATCACTCAGGGACAGATTCTCTGTGGCAGTCCCGTTAATCTGAGACACAAAAACCTCTTATACAGACGTCTGTTCATCAGATTCATTACTAACTTCCTAACAAGCTGGGACATGCGAAGAAAAGAATTTCACTGTGCTCTAATGTATACATGATGAATAAAAGCTTCTTCTGTTGCAGCGTCACTGACATCCTGTCGCTAACGAGAGAGAATGAAACGTGTGCAGAGAGAAACAGGTCTAATAAACGTGTGCTGTTTAAATATGAGGCTATTTTGTGGTGCTGACCTTCAGGATGATGTCTCCCTCGTGCAGGCTGCCGACTCTGGAGGCCAGTCCTGTAGTAGTCATCTCTTTAATGAACAGCTGACTGCCCAAACGCAGGCCATATTCTGACTCACACACACACACACACACACACACAGACAGGACTGGGTAAGACAGGGACATGAACGTAATATAAATATATCTACGGCCCTATTTGGACAGGATTTGTTTTAAATAAAATGCTGCAGGAATTACAGGAGCTCCTCTCGTTGGTGTCTTTCTCTCTCTTCACTCTGAATTCAGTTCAGTTTTATTTATATAATGATTTTAAGACACATGGTCACAGAGCAGCTTTGTAGATTTAGATCCTAATGAAGAACCCAGAAGTGAAACCGGATAGTGTGATTATAAATCATTACAGCGTACAGCTGTAGAGGAGTAAAGACAGCACTGAGTGTGTGTACAGGATGTTCAGTGTGAGCAGGATTGTGATCCTGGGATGAGCAACAGAACAGTCTTTACGATATCAGCAGCAGCTCATACATACGAATCTACAGAATCCAGGTGAGATTAAACAGGGAAGAACAGGAAGTCATTTTTAGATGATTATCTCTCTAATTTTTATAGCTAGATTTTTAGAAACCAACAGATTCACTCATCATGTGCAGAAAATCTTGAAGCATTTCACACAGTTGCAAACTAATGGATGCTTTTAAACTCTCTCTGGGTCACTTGACCTCCATACTGACATCAGCGAGAAAGAAATGAGAAATTAAACTGTTTTTATTACATAATAAGGCTACAGACCTATAACCTATAAAGCCACAGTTTATAGCCTCAGATGGTGTGTGTGTGAGAGAGAGCGAGCGAGAGCGAGAGAGAGAGAGAGCGAGAGAGATGCTGTACCGTACCTTCATTAGGTCTGTTCTTCTGCAGTAGGACGCGAACTGGTTTCTCCAGCGGCTCGTGTGGGCTCTGTGGAGGTGAGCGTTCTAAGCGCTCACGGCTGGCGTTTCTTCTGAGCGCCTCAGCTGGACGTGGCTCTGGAATACGCGGTTCTCTCTCCCTGTAGTGCGGTTCTGGACTGTGTGAGCGATCCTGAACATTTTCACGGCGATAACGGCGATCCGGGCTGTAGTCTCGATCCAGAGCGTTTTCGCTTCGGTACCGGCGATCGGGACTGTGCTCTCTGCGGTAACGGCGGTCCGGGCTATAGTCGCGGTCTAAGGTGCGGTCGCTGCGGTACCGGCGATCTGGGCTGTAGTCTCGGTCAAGGGTGCGCTCGCTACGGTAACGGCGGTCAGGGCTGCGTTCATGCTCCAGCATGCGTCCTCGGCTGCCGTCACGGCGATACTGACGCTCAGGACTGGCGTCTCGTTCCAGCATTCGGCCACGGCTACGCTCGTAGTCGTACTCGGAGTCGGTGCGTCCGCTGAAGGTGCTGTGTCGGTCCGGCTCATAGTCGTAATCATCGCTGTAGTCCGGATGATTGAACACGCGGTCCTCCGGGGGCGGGGCTTGCTTCACCACACCCACAGGAAGTCTACGCGGCCTTTTCACTGTCTACAGGAAAAGCGAAAAAAACATCACAATCACTCAATATCCAACATATGAAAATACAAAATTTTATTGAAGAAGTTTTTACATTACTGTAAATTAACATTATTAAAGATAATTAAAAGAATTAACAAAAGGTTGTGAGTTATTACACATCTGACTCACTATCTTGGCGACTTTGCCACACTTGCGTAGAGTCTGTACAGCAAACGAGTGCACAACGTTCTCCATGGACGAGTTGTTCACCTGGATCACGCGATCATTCTGACTAAAAACAGAAAACAAAAAAAGTTCCTACACTATGAGAAAAACATTTCCTCAAAGGGTTCTTTGGATTGTTAATGATTTTACTTGGAAACCCTCTGTTGTAGAGTTCTACCTAGAAAGGGTTCTCTAAAGCACAGCTTCCCACCCGTGGTCCTGGAGAACCCAAGTCCTGCACATTTTAGTGTCTCACCTGATTTAATGTATTTATATAGCAGCTTTAACAATAGACACAGTCACAAAGCAGCTTTACAGAAATCCAGATAAAAGTTTAAATTTATTCCTAATGAGCGAGTCAGAGGCGACAATTCCACTAATCCACTAATTAACAGCAAGTGTGTGAGAGCAGGAGCACGCTGAAACGTGCAGGACAGGGGGTTCTCCAGGACCAGGGTGGGAACCTGAGGAACAACCCAAACAGCCCTTAATGCTGCGAGATCGAACTGTTATTTTGTACTGATAATTTTCACGTTTGCTTGTGATGCGTATCTTACAACAGCAGGCCGTCAGCAGGTCCTCCCGGCAGCACGTCAGAGATGATGATCGACGCCTCTCGCGTCTCTTCATTCGGATTGTCTTTTCCGCCCGAGACGGCAATCCCAAATCCCATTTTAGAATCCTACACACGGAAAACAAAGTGATTCAGATTTACAGAAGAATGACAGCTGCTTTAGGAATGAGGACATAAAAAACATTCAGGAACTCCAGAACAGTGCAGTGGTAATTTATTGCCCCGTCATCAGGGGGTTGTGAGTAGAGAGTGATTGGGGCAGTGGGATGGTGTAGGTGGTGTTAGAGAGTGATTGGGGCAGTGGGATGGTGTAGGTGGTGTTAGAGAGCGATTGGGGCAGTGGGATGGTGTAGGTGGTGTTAGGGAGCGATTGGGGCAGTGGGATGGTGTAGGTGGTGTTAGGGAGCGATTGGGGCAGTGGGATGGTGTAGGTGGTGTTGGGGAGTGATTGGGGCAGTGGGATGGTGTAGGTGGTGTTAGGGAGTGATTGGGGCAGTGGGATGGTGTAGGTGGTGTTAGAGAGTGATTGGGGCAGTGGGATGGTGTAGGTGGTGTTAGAGAGTGATTGGGGCAGTGGGATGGTGTAGGTGGTGTTAGAGAGTGATTGGGGCAGTGGGATGGTGTAGGTGGTGTTAGGGAGCGATTGGGGCAGTGGGATGGTGTAGGTGGTGTTAGGGAGTGATTGGGGCAGTGGGATGGTGTAGGTGGTGTTGGGGAGTGATTGGGGCAGTCAGATGGTGTAGGTGGTGTTGGAGAGTGATTGGGGCAGTGGGATGGTGTAGGTGGTGTTGGAGAGTGATTGGGGCAGTGGGATGGTGTAGGTGGTGTTAGAGAGTGATTGGGGCAGTGGGATGGTGTAGGTGGTGTTAGAGAGTGATTGGGGCAGTGGGATGGTGTAGGTGGTGTTAGAGAGTGATTGGGGCAGTGGGATGGTGTAGGTGGTGTTAGGGAGTGATTGGGGCAGTGGGATGGTGTAGGTGGTGTTGGAGAGTGATTGGGGCAGTGGGATGGTGTAGGTGGTGTTGGGGAGTGATTGGGGCAGTGGGATGGTGTAGGTGGTGTTAGGGAGTGATTGGGGCAGTGGGATGGTGTAGGTGGTGTTAGAGAGTGATTGGGGCAGTGGGATGGTGTAGGTGGTGTTGGAGAGTGATTGGGGCAGTGGGATGGTGTAGGTGGTGTTAGGGAGTGATTGGGGCAGTGGGATGGTGTAGGTGGTGTTGGAGAGTGATTGGGGCAGTCGGATGGTGTAGGTGGTGTTGGAGAGTGATTGGGGCAGTGGGATGGTGTAGGTGGTGTTGGGGAGTGATTGGGGCAGTGGGATGGTGTAGGTGGTGTTAGGGAGTGATTGGGGCAGTGGGATGGTGTAGGTGGTGTTAGAGAGTGATTGGGGCAGTGGGATGGTGTAGGTGGTGTTGGAGAGTGATTGGGGCAGTGGGATGGTGTAGGTGGTGTTAGAGAGTGATTGGGGCAGTGGGATGGTGTAGGTGGTGTTAGGGAGTGATTGGGGCAGTGGGATGGTGTAGGTGGTGTTAGGGAGTGATTGGGGCAGTGGGATGGTGTAGGTGGTGTTAGAGAGTGATTGGGGCAGTGGGATGGTGTAGGTGGTGTTAGAGAGTGATTGGGGCAGTGGGATGGTGTAGGTGGTGTTGGAGAGCGATTGGGGCAGTGGGATGGTGTAGGTGGTGTTAGGGAGCGATTGGGGCAGTGGGATGGTGTAGGTGGTGATAGGGAGCGATTGGGGCAGTGGGATGGTGTAGGTGGTGTTAGAGAGCGATTGGGGCAGTGGGATGGTGTAGGTGGTGTTAGAGAGTGATTGGGGCAGTGGGATGGTGTAGGTGGTGTTAGAGAGTGATTGGGGCAGTGGGATGGTGTAGGTGGTGTTGGAGAGTGATTGGGGCAGTGGGATGGTGTAGGTGGTGTTAGAGAGTGATTGGGGCAGTGGGATGGTGTAGGTGGTGTTGGAGAGTGATTGGGGCAGTGGGATGGTGTAGGTGGTGTTAGAGAGTGATTGGGGCAGTGGGATGGTGTAGGTGGTGTTGGAGAGTGATTGGGGCAGTGGGATGGTGTAGGTGGTGTTAGGGAGTGATTGGGGCAGTGGGATGGTGTAGGTGGTGTTAGGGAGTGATTGGGGCAGTGGGATGGTGTAGGTGGTGTTAGAGAGTGATTGGGGCAGTGGGATGGTGTAGGTGGTGTTGGAGAGTGATTGGGGCAGTGGGATGGTGTAGGTGGTGTTAGAGAGTGATTGGGGCAGTGGGATGGTGTAGGTGGTGTTAGAGAGTGATTGGGGCAGTGGGATGGTGTAGGTGGTGTTAGGGAGTGATTGGGGCAGTGGGATGGTGTAGGTGGTGTTGGAGAGTGATTGGGGCAGTGGGATGGTGTAGGTGGTGTTAGAGAGTGATTGGGGCAGTGGGATGGTGTAGGTGGTGTTAGAGAGTGATTGGGGCAGTGGGATGGTGTAGGTGGTGTTAGGGAGTGATTGTGGCAGTGGGATGGTGTAGGTGGTGTTGGAGAGTGATTGGGGCAGTGGGATGGTGTAGGTGGTGTTGGAGAGTGATTGGGGCAGTGGGATGGTGTAGGTGGTGTTGGGGAGTGATTGGGGCAGTGGGATGGTGTAGGTGGTGAGAGAGAGTGATTGGGGCAGTCGGATGGTGTAGGTGGTGAGAGAGAGTGATTGGGGCAGTCGGATGGTGTAGGTGGTGTTGGAGAGTGATTGGGGCAGTGGGATGGTGTAGGTGGTGAGAGAGAGTGATTGGGGCAGTCGGATGGTGTAGGTGGTGAGAGAGAGTGATTGGGGCAGTCGGATGGTGTAGGTGGTGTTGGGGAGTGATTGGGGCAGTGGGATGGTGTAGGTGGTGTTGGAGAGTGATTGGGGCAGTGGGATGGTGTAGGTGGTGTTGGAGAGTGATTGGGGCAGTGGGATGGTGTAGGTGGTGTTGGAGAGTGATTGGGGCAGTGGGATGGTGTAGGTGGTGAGAGAGAGTGATTGGGGCAGTCGGATGGTGTAGGTGGTGAGAGAGAGTGATTGGGGCAGTCGGATGGTGTAGGTGGTGTTGGAGAGTGATTGGGGCAGTGGGATGGTGTAGGTGGTGTTAGGGAGTGATTGGGGCAGTCAGATGGTGTAGGTGGTGTTGGAGAGTGATTGGGGCAGTGGGATGGTGTAGGTGGTGTTGGAGAGTGATTGGGGCAGTGGGATGGTGTAGGTGGTGTTGGGGAGTGATTGGGGCAGTGGGATGGTGTAGGTGGTGTTAGGGAGTGATTGGGGCAGTGGGATGGTGTAGGTGGTGTTAGGGAGTGATTGGGGCAGTGGGATGGTGTAGGTGGTGTTGGAGAGTGATTGGGGCAGTGGGATGGTGTAGGTGGTGTTGGGGAGTGATTGGGGCAGTGGGATGGTGTAGGTGGTGTTAGGGAGTGATTGGGGCAGTGGGATGGTGTAGGTGGTGTTGGAGAGTGATTGGGGCAGTCGGATGGTGTAGGTGGTGTTGGAGAGTGATTGGGGCAGTGGGATGGTGTAGGTGGTGTTGGAGAGTGATTGGGGCAGTGGGATGGTGTAGGTGGTGTTGGAGAGTGATTGGGGCAGTGGGATGGTGTAGGTGGTGTTGGAGAGTGATTGGGGCAGTGGGATGGTGTAGGTGGTGTTAGGGAGTGATTGGGGCAGTGGGATGGTGTAGGTGGTGTTAGAGAGTGATTGGGGCAGTGGGATGGTGTAGGTGGTGTTGGAGAGTGATTGGGGCAGTGGGATGGTGTAGGTGGTGTTAGGGAGTGATTGGGGCAGTGGGATGGTGTAGGTGGTGTTAGAGAGTGATTGGGGCAGTGGGATGGTGTAGGTGGTGTTGGAGAGTGATTGGGGCAGTGGGATGGTGTAGGTGGTGTTAGAGAGTGATTGGGGCAGTGGGATGGTGTAGGTGGTGTTGGAGAGTGATTGGGGCAGTGGGATGGTGTAGGTGGTGTTGGAGAGTGATTGGGGCAGTGGGATAGTGTAGGTGGTGTTAGGGAGTGATTGGGGCAGTGGGATGGTGTAGGTGGTGTTGGAGAGTGATTGGGGCAGTGGGATGGTGTAGGTGGTGTTAGGGAGTGATTGGGGCAGTGGGATGGTGTAGGTGGTGTTAGGGAGTGATTGTGGCAGTGGGATGGTGTAGGTGGTGAGAGAGAGTGATTGGGGCAGTGGGATGGTGTAGGTGGTGTTGGAGAGTGATTGGGGCAGTGGGATGGTGTAGGTGGTGTTAGAGAGTGATTGGGGCAGTGGGATGGTGTAGGTGGTGTTGGAGAGTGATTGGGGCAGTGGGATGGTGTAGGTGGTGTTGGAGAGTGGACTCACCCGCTGCAGCGTCACTGTGTACTGCTCCCACACCGTCTCCTCCATCTCCACACCCTGAGAGCAAACACACTGATTTAGTGTAACAGAAATCAAACACACTGATTTACATTTCACACTGTCCTTCACTCAGGGGTGGGTGTGTGTAACAGCATTTGCAAGTCAGATTGATCCTCATTCTGCAATTCAAATCTGAGGCAAGTGTCAAAACACACAACACTGAAAACACACACCGAAAGTAAACACACTGAACCTGTTGTATCATTTTTAATAATAATTAGGATTAAAACATAACACAACTGTAACATCAGTTCCCTCTATACAGCATGAGCCTGCACGTACACACACACACACACACACACACACACACACACACACACACACACACACAGCACTGTGTTGGCTGTTAACCCAGAACACTACAGTAGCTGTGACCGTGATATAAATCAGCCGGAGCTTCAGGGAAATTTTGAAATTAAACATGCATTAAATTTAAACTAAATTTAATGAAATTAAAATTTAAACAAATAAATAAAGGAAAAATACAAATACAGTGATATTTTAAATAACTTATGAACACAAAATATTTTACGATGAATAAATCAGCAGCTGATTTATTTACTTTCCTTCTGCTGTTTTTTGGATGTTTAATAGAAACTTGGCTATAAAGAATTAAAATCAGTCTGAACTTAATTATTCATCCACACTAGAACTTCAGCAGAACTTCACTAGAACTTCACTAGAACATCACAGTGTCTCTTAAGAGATGTGTATTTGAGTTTACACAATCCCAAATCATTTTAGTTCAATTAATGGCTGGGATTAAGATGTTTGCGTTGTTTCTGTCGCTTTATCCGATGAATCTTCTCTTTCAGTTTATGAAAATATCTTTCTGATATGATTTTCATTTCATTCCCATTTTTCCTAGTGTCTTACTTCAGACCTTTAAACTCAAAACCAAAAAAACAGTTTTTAAGATGATCTATTTTCAGAAATGTCTATATTAAACTGACTGAACATTTCACAACTTTCACACTAATGTCATTAGACATCAGAAAAGCACCAAGACATTTAGGGGGAAAAAAGTAAAACCCAAACAGGAATATGGTTCCTCTATTCATCTCTCTGTAAAACCTACAGAGGCTTTCCCTTTCGGGTCAAAGTTTCTAGCAGAACCGCATCAGGAATCTAGAACACTGAGCCATCCAAAGAACCTCTTCTCAGAACATATGCATTTAATCTAGTAAGAAACTATATTTTATGAATAATGAAAATATGCCACTTGTGTCTTTGGAAAACCAGAGTTCCTGCTCTGCAGTTGCATACTGACACCTGATTGGCTCTTATATTTTATGATGCAACAACACGTGCTTCCTGTTACGTGTGAGCTTCTCGGATTATTTTCACACTGTGATCATCTGTGGACTGAAATCAATTCCCCTGGAAGGATTTAAATCATAGAACTTTGTTTTATAAAGTTTATAAAGGGACTTTAAATCTCCAGCTTGTCTGAACAGCTGAAGTGTGAACAGATGAGACGTGTTCAGACAGAAACTCTCACACACACAGCACATCAGCCTGCTGGGATTATGTACGAAAATTCAGAGAAAATCCATTTAATGCATTTGACAAACATGTGATGAATTACTACAAGCTCTACAGAGACAGGTTTGTGTTACAGGAGTGGCAGGTGAAAGGAAACACTGAATGGATCACACTGAAAGGAAAAAAGGCAGAGACTGCAGACACACATAAACTTTAAAGAAACTGCAATACAGAATGCAAACACAAATACACAACTGCCACTTTTAAAAAATTCATACTGACACTGAGAGAGGTGATGACAAAAGAGTAGATTTCATGAGCATCAGACCCTTTAGTCGAGCCTTTAGTGAATCGTTTGTTCTTAGGTACAGGGGCAGGTCTGGAGGATTCACAGGCGTAGAGTGTTGTGGTGAACTGGGATGTTTGGATGCTGTCGCCCCCCCACTCTCACTCGTTCACTCAGGTGTGTTGACGGTGGAGTGGCTGCTGCTTTATGTCCCAGGACTCGCTCATGTCTGTGTTAGCTTCTGCCTCTCCTTATTTTCTCTCTCTCTCTCTCTCTGTTGAGCTACACATGCTACTCCTGAGATGCCAGTGATCCTGACCCCTTCTGCTCTCCGGACCTGCCTGATTCATCCTGATGCCCTACTTCTGGTTGGAGTTCTCAATCTCATGGAAACCACTCGCTGCTGCTGAGATGGCCCACATGGACAGCCTAAAGATACATGAGATTACTGTAGATGGTACCACTTAGAAACCATGAAGATGGCTGTGGATGTTTTTCCTCGGACAGCCTCAGGACTGCGATTGCTACGAACTGTTTTGCACTCAAGTCTCCATCACTGATCAGTGGATAACTTCAGTTCGATACAAAAGACCTTAAGTTAAAACTATAATGAATTTAGAAATGACTCTGATGCTCATATTCATAAGTTCCTGGTTACACAACCACACTTTCTGACTCTATAGCACACAGTTATAGAAGGGAATGATTTATAATCGCACTATCGGGTGTCACCCAGATGAGGATGGTTCCCTTTTGAGTCTGGTTCCTCTCAAGGTTTCTTCCTCATATTGTCTCCGGGAGTTTTTCCTCACCACCGTCACCTCTGGCTCACTCATTAGGGATAAATTTATATCCAGATTTCTGTAAAGCTCCTTTTTGACAATGTCCACTCTGAAAAGCACTATACAAATAAAACTTAACTGAATTAAAAAACTACGGACACAAACACAAAGCTGGCACGACACTAAACACCAAACGCCTCTCAGCTCTGTACCAAACGCCTCCCTGCTCTGTACCAAACGCCTCCCTGCTCTGTACCAAACGCCTCCCTGCTCTGTACCAAACGCCTCCCTGCTCTGCACCAAACGCCTCCCTGCTCTGCACCAAACAACTTGTGGATCGGCACCAAACGAATCCCAACACAGTACCAAATGACTTGTGGCTTGTACTTGTCTTAAATAAAATAGATATTTAGATTTAAATCTTTTAACCATGCTTGAATAAAGACCAAGTGTTTTCTAACACCGCTCTGTAAGAGCAGAAACTTTAGTACCTTTCTAGCTGTAGTCTGGAGCAGAAAGCTGATGGAGACACGAGTACTGGGCTTCTTTATGAAGAGAAGCTGGATCCGTTCTACACCAAGCTGCTTCCTGTAATCAGAGATTTGCACATTACAATCTTTTGCAATTTGTGGAGTAATAAATATTTACATGTGTGTGATGTGAGAAAACACGAAAATCTGTGAAGTCTTCCTTTACATTACTCACACCACCGTGCCGTACGTTACGTACTACAGCACTGTACATTACTCACACCACAGTACTGTACGCTACTCGCACTAGAGTGCACTACATTATTTTGTTAACAGATAACTGTATCCATAAGGTCGAGACCACACCGACTCACATTCTCACTGTTCATGACTTATATATTGTTGTATATAAAGAGCACCTTTCAGACAATGGCCTGTAAAAATACATTTGCATTTCCAGCATGTAGCAGATGCACTTATCCAGAGCAACTTCCAGAGGTGCCTTGTGTCTCTAATAAAAACATCCCTATGCTAGTTCGCTAGCTCAGAGACTAAGAGTAGCATCGAGCTAAAACCCTGTTAGGGAAGGCCAGTACAGCACGAAAACAAACAAGTTGAATATACTGTCAATGTCACAATATACACTCACCAGTCACTTTATTAGGAACACCTGTACACCTGCTCATTTATGCAGTTATCTAATCAGCCAATCATGTGGCAGCAGCACAAACACATAGAATCATGCAGATACAGATCAAGAGCTTCAGTTAATGTTCACATCAAACATTAGAATGAAGAAGAAGTGTGATCTCTGTGACTTTAACCGTGGCATGTGTGTTGGAACCAGATGGGCTGGTTTGAGTTTTTCAGAAACTGCTGATCTCCTGAGATTTTCACACACAACAGTCTCTAATTTACACAGAATGGTGCGAAAAACAAAAACCATCCTGTGAGCAGAGGGTCTGCAGGCTGAAACAGCTTGTTGATGAGAGCGATCAGAGGAGGATGATCAGACCGGTCTGCTCGGAGAGTGTATGACAAAGGATTTTATTCCGATGTGGGAATTTTCCACTTAAATATATTGTAATCGGAACTCGGGTGATTAACAAACTCAGCTCAGGGCCTTTAGCCTCTGTGTAAGTACCGAGACTCACTAACTGGTGTCGTGTTTCAACTTCGAAACGGTCCAAAGGTTCAAACTACTTATATATGAAGACCTTTTCCACATTCTGAGTGAAAACCCTTCTAAGTCATGTAGAACCTAAACCCACAGTTTAAGCAGAGTGCACAAGACACACATTTACACAAAGCGCACTTCTCCACCTTGCAGGATCGGACAAAAAAGTAGGAAGCGTTGGCGTTTAATTATTTTGTTTAATTCATGGCCAAAAGCAGGTTTAAATTATTGCTGTGACGCTCTGTGTGGCATTCGCACTGAACTGAACTGCTTTAAACTGTTGGAGTTTGTTTCAGTTTATTCCTGTTTGTGTATGTTTTTGTCATGAAGGTCTGGAAACTCTGCTCACGTACATCAGATCTACAATTTTAAATGTTACAGGAGCCGCAGTCGAGCAACAACAAATTACACCTTCTATATAACATCCGCCACATGTACTGCCTGCTATCTGTACCATCCTGTACCCGTACCCGTACCATGTCCCACCTGTACCTTTACCTGTACCTGTATCTGTACCACGACCCACCTGTACCCGTACCCATACCATGCCCCACCTTTACCTGTACCTTTACCTGTACCATGCCCCACCTTTACCTGTACCTTTACCTGTACCTGTACCTGTACCTTTACCTGTACCTGTACCATGCCCCACCTTTACCTGTACCTTTACCTGTACCTTTACCTGTACCTGTACCATGCCCTACCTGTACTGCTCTACACCTGTACAGTTTCTGAGTAGAGAGTCTGAGATGATGATCTACAGCTCCTCATACACACTGTGTGTTTCATTAACTGACTGTGATGAAGTTTAGAAAGTTTTACACAAGACAAAAAATGGTTGTGTTACAGTGTGATGGTGTGTGTTGCAGTGTTAGTGCGTGTTGCAGTGTGTACTGCAGTGTGTGTGTGTGTGTGTTTATTTCACTGACTGATTACATTTATAAAGTCTTACCCAAGGCTAAAATGGTGTGTGTTATAATGTAATGCAGTGTAATGCGGTGTTAGTGTGTGTTGCAGTGAGTACTGCAGTGTGTGAGTGTGTGTGTGTGTGTGTGTGTGTGTGTGTGTGTGTGTGTGTGTGTGTGTCAGTAAGGCCTCAGCAGGGCGTTTCACACTAAATCACACCGAACACACAGAAACTCTCCACAGTTCCACACTCAGAGTTTTGTTGAACTTCACACAACACTGATCAGAGTTACACAAACGGCTCTCCTGAACTCCATCTCGAACTGAAACCACGCGAGAACTCACACAACAACTGCACAAACAACAAAACCAGCCGAAATATAAGTGAATCAAAGTCTCACAAACCTTTAGTTTCCGGTTTACTGTCACACTTCCGGGTCCACCTGAGGACAGAAACTCGAGGTAAAGAGTGAAATTTCACAGAAAACTCGAGTTTGTTGCAGCAAACAATCCCAGATTTCCTGAATCTTCCAGGTATGGGGCGTGGCTTCCTGCTGCAGGTGAGTCGACACCGAAACGCTCCGTCACCGATCACGTGACCCAGTTTCAGGCTAATCGAGTAAACAGACAGGAAGTTTCGACAGAAGAGAAACAACAACAACAACAACCTTACTGAAATCAAATCAAGAAAAAGCCCAGACTGCATTTTAAATGTATTTATTTATTTTATTCATAATTAAAATAACAGCTAATCACAATTAAAGAAAACTGTGCAGTGTGTCTGTTATTTATTGTTAACTTATTTTTATATTAAACCCATTAATCAGCTGCTCCATGAATAAATAATCTGTTGCTTTTTGTTTTCAGGCCATAAAGTGAACTTTCCAACATACACAGAGTGAATTCCACAAAAATTAATACTGAGGTTCCTCTGCAACTGGTGTGTGTGTGTGTGTGTGTGTGTGTGTGTGTTATAGTAGTGTTAAAGCACGTGGCGCCCCCTGGTGGAGAAGCTCTGAGGCTCTGCTCTTCACTGTGTATGTGTGTGTGTTAAAGCTCACTGTGTGTGTGTGTGTGTGTGTCTTATGGTGGTGTTAAAGCTCACTGTGTGTGTGTGTCTGTGTGTGTGTGTTCTGGTGGTGTTAAAGCTCATTGCTGAGTGTGTGTGTGTGTGTGTGTATGTGTGTGTGTGTGTGTGAGTGTGTGTTCTGGTGGTGTTAAAGCTCATTGCTGAGTGTGTGTGTGTGTGTGTGTGTGTGTGTGTCTTATGGTGGTATTAAAGCTCACTGTGTGTGTGTGTGTGTGTGAGTGTGTGTTCTGGTGGTGTTAAAGCTCATTGCTGAGTGTGTGTGTGTGTGTGTGTGTGTGTGTTCTGGTGGTGTTAAAGCTCATTGCTGAGTGTGTGTGTGTGTGTGTGTGTGTCTTATGGTGGTGTTAAAGCTCACTGTGTGTGTATGTGTTATGGTGCTGTTAAAGCTCACTGTGTGTGTGTGTGTGTTCTGGTGGTGTTAAAGCTCATTGCTGAGTGTGTGTGTGTATGTGTGTGTGTGTGTGTGAGTGTGTGTTCTGGTGGTGTTAAAGCTCATTGCTGAGTGTGTGTGTGTGTGTGTGTGTGTTCTGGTGGTGTTAAAGCTCATTGCTGAGTGTGTGTGTGTGTGTGTGTTATGGTGGTGTTAAAGCTCATTGCTGAGTGTGTGTGTGTGTGTGTGTGTTATGGTGGTGTTAAAGCTCATTGCTGAGTGTGTGTGTGTGTGTGTGTGTTATGGTGGTGTTAAAGCTCATTGCTGAGTGTGTGTGTGTTCTGGTGGTGTTACAGCTCATTGCTGAGTGTGTGTGTGTGTGTGTGTGTTATGGTGGTGTTAAAGCTCATTGCTGAGTGTGTGTGTGTGTGTGTGTGTTATGGTGGTGTTACAGCTCATTGCTGAGTGTGTGTGTGTGTGTTATGGTGGTGTTAAAGCTCATTGCTGAGTGTGTGTGTGAGTGTGTGTTCTGGTGGTGTTAAAGCTCATTGCTGAGTGTGTGTGTGTGTGTGTGTGTGTTCTGGTGGTGTTAAAGCTCATTGCTGAGTGTGTGTGTGTGTGTGTGTTATGGTGGTGTTAAAGCTCATTGCTGAGTGTGTGTGTGTGTGTGTGTGTTATGGTGGTGTTAAAGCTCATTGCTGAGTGTGTGTGTGTGTGTGTGTGTGTTATGGTGGTGTTAAAGCTCATTGCTGAGTGTGTGTGTGTTCTGGTGGTGTTACAGCTCATTGCTGAGTGTGTGTGTGTGTGTGTGTTCTGGTGGTGTTAAAGCTCATTGCTGAGTGTGTGTGTGTGAGTGTGTGTGTGTGAGTGTGTGTGTGTGTGTGTGTTATGGTGGTGTTAAAGCTCATTGCTGAGTGTGTGTGTGTGTGTGTGTGTTCTGGTGGTGTTAAAGCTCATTGCTGAGTGTGTGTGTGTGTGTGTGTGTGTTATGGTGGTGTTAAAGCTCATTGCTGAGTGTGTGTGTGTGTGTGTGTGTGTGTCTTATGGTGGTATTAAAGCTCACTGTGTGTGTGTGTGTGTGTGTGTTCTGGTGGTGTTAAAGCTCATTGCTGAGTGTGTGTGTGTGAGTGTGTGTGTGTGTGTGTGTGTGTTCTGGTGGTGTTAAAGCTCATTGCTGAGTGTGTGTGTGTGTGTGTTCTGGTGGTGTTAAAGCTCACTGTGTGTGTGTGTGTGTGTGTGTGTTCTGGTGGTGTTAAAGCTCATTGCTGAGTGTGTGTGTGTGTGTGTGTGTTAAAGCTCACTGTGTGTGTGTGTGTGTGTGTGTGTGTTCTGGTGGTGTTAAAGCTCATTGCTGAGTGTGTGTGTGTGTGTGTGTGTCTTGCAAATACTGCGATGAATTTATTGGTTGCACAATTGCACTATTTGTCCATATAGTACACAATAGAAGGGATTTATTTATAATTGCACTATCCGTTGCACCCAGATGAGGATGGGTTCCCTTTTGAGCCTGGTTCCTCTCAAGGTTTCTTCCTCATATCATCTCGGGGAGTTTTTCCTTGCCACCGTCGCCACTGGCTTGCTCATTAGGGATAAATTCACAGTGATAAATTTAAATATTTACAATATATTTTTGTGAATCCATTTATTTCTGTAAAGCTGCTTTGTGACAATGTCCATTGTTAAAAGCGCTATACAAATAAAATTGAATTGAATTGAATTGAATGTGTGTGTGTGTGTGTGTGTGAGTGTGTGTTCTGGTGGTGTTAAAGCTCATTGCTGAGTGTGTGTGTGTGAGTGTGTGTGTGTGTGTGAGTGTGTGTGTGTGTGTGTGTGTGTGTGTTATGGTGGTGTTAAAGCTCATTGCTGAGTGTGTGTGTGTGTGTGTGTGTGTGAGTGTGTGTTCTGGTGGTGTTAAAGCTCATTGCTGAGTGTGTGAGTGTGTGTGTGTGTTCTGGTGGTGTTAAAGCTCATTGCTGAGTGTGTGTGTGTGTGTGTGTGTGTGTGTGTGTTATGGTGGTGTTAAAGCTCATTGCTGAGTGTGTGTGTGTGTGTGTGTTATGGTGGTGTTAAAGCTCATTGCTGAGTGTGTGTGTGTGTGTGTGTGTGTGTGTTATGGTGGTGTTAAAGCTCATTGCTGAGTGTGTGTGTGTGTGTGTGTTATGGTGGTGTTAAAGCTCATTGCTGAGTGTGTGTGTGTGTGTGTGTGTTATGGTGGTGTTAAAGCTCATTGCTGAGTGTGTGTGTGTGTGTGTGTGTGTGTTATGGTGGTGTTAAAGCTCATTGCTGAGTGTGTGTGTGTTCTGGTGGTGTTACAGCTCATTGCTGAGTGTGTGTGTGTGTGTGTGTGTGTGTTATGGTGGTGTTAAAGCTCATTGCTGAGTGTGTGTGTGTGTGTGTGTGTGTGTGTGTTATGGTGGTGTTAAAGCTCATTGCTGAGTGTGTGTGTGTGTGTGTGTGTGTTAAAGCTCACTGTGTGTGTGTGTGTGTGTGTGTGTGTTCTGGTGGTGTTAAAGCTCATTGCTGAGTGTGTGTGTGTGTGTGTGTGTATGTGTGTGTGTGTGTGTGTGTGAGTGTGTGTTCTGGTGGTGTTAAAGCTCATTGCTGAGTGTGTGTGTGTGAGTGTGTGTGTGTGAGTGTGTGTGTGTGTGTGTGTGTGTGTGTGTTATGGTGGTGTTAAAGCTCATTGCTGAGTGTGTGTGTGTGTGTGTGTGTGAGTGTGTGTTCTGGTGGTGTTAAAGCTCATTGCTGAGTGTGTGAGTGTGTGTGTGTGTTCTGGTGGTGTTAAAGCTCATTGCTGAGTGTGTGTGTGTGTGTGTGTTATGGTGGTGTTAAAGCTCATTGCTGAGTGTGTGTGTGTGTGTGTGTGTGTGTGTGTTATGGTGGTGTTAAAGCTCATTGCTGAGTGTGTGTGTGTGTGTGTGTGTGTTATGGTGGTGTTAAAGCTCATTGCTGAGTGTGTGTGTGTGTGTGTGTGTGTGTTATG
>NC_069726.1:25109031-25114031 GCF_027358585.1 Pangasianodon hypophthalmus
AGTGTGTGTGTGTGTGTGTGTGTTATGGTGGTGTTAAAGCTCATTGCTGAGTGTGTGTGTGTGTGTGTTATGGTGGTGTTAAAGCTCATTGCTGAGTGTGTGTGTGAGTGTGTGTTCTGGTGGTGTTAAAGCTCATTGCTGAGTGTGTGTGTGTGTGTGTGTGTGTTATGGTGGTGTTAAAGCTCATTGCTGAGTGTGTGTGTGTGTGTGTGTGTTATGGTGGTGTTAAAGCTCATTGCTGAGGGAGTGTGTGTGTGAGTGTGTGTGTGTGTGTGTGTTATGGTGGTGTTAAAGCTCATTGCTGAGTGTGTGTGTGTTCTGGTGGTGTTAAAGCTCATTGCTGAGTGTGTGTGTGTGTTATGGTGGTGTTAAAGCTCATTGCTGAGTGTGTGTGTGTGTGTGTGTGTGTGTGTGTGTGTGTGTGTGTTATG
Organism: Pangasianodon hypophthalmus; assembly: GCF_027358585.1. Classification (NCBI taxonomy): domain Eukaryota; kingdom Metazoa; phylum Chordata; class Actinopteri; order Siluriformes; family Pangasiidae; genus Pangasianodon; species Pangasianodon hypophthalmus. The sequence continues at coordinate 25,109,463 of NC_069726.1, forward strand.
GTGGTGTTAAAGCTCATTGCTGAGTGTGTGTGTGTGTGTGTGTGTGTGTGTTAAAGCTCACTGTGTGTGTGTGTGTGTGTGTGTGTTCTGGTGGTGTTAAAGCTCATTGCTGAGTGTGTGTGTGTGTGTGTGTGTATGTGTGTGTGTGTGTGTGTGAGTGTGTGTTCTGGTGGTGTTAAAGCTCATTGCTGAGTGTGTGTGTGTGAGTGTGTGTGTGTGTGTGTGTGTGTGTGTTATGGTGGTGTTAAAGCTCATTGCTGAGTGTGTGTGTGTGTGTGTGTGTGAGTGTGTGTTCTGGTGGTGTTAAAGCTCATTGCTGAGTGTGTGAGTGTGTGTGTGTGTTCTGGTGGTGTTAAAGCTCATTGCTGAGTGTGTGTGTGTGTGTGTGTGTGTGTGTTATGGTGGTGTTAAAGCTCATTGCTGAGTGTGTGTGTGTGTGTGTGTTCTGGTGGTGTTAAAGCTCATTGCTGAGTGTGTGTGTGTGTGTGTGTGTGTGTGTTATGGTGGTGTTAAAGCTCATTGCTGAGTGTGTGTGTGTGTGTGTGTGTTATGGTGGTGTTAAAGCTCATTGCTGAGTGTGTGTGTGTGTGTGTGTGTGTGTGTGTGTTATGGTGGTGTTAAAGCTCATTGCTGAGTGTGTGTGTGTGTGTGTGTGTGTGTTATGGTGGTGTTAAAGCTCATTGCTGAGTGTGTGTGTGTGTGTGTGTGTGTGTTATGGTGGTGTTAAAGCTCATTGCTGAGTGTGTGTGTGTGTGTGTGTGTGTGTGTGTGTGTGTGTTATGGTGGTGTTAAAGCTCATTGCTGAGTGTGTGTGTGTGTGTGTGTTATGGTGGTGTTAAAGCTCATTGCTGAGTGTGTGTGTGTGTGTGTGTGTGTTCTGGTGGTGTTAAAGCTCATTGCTGAGTGTGTGTGTGTGTGTGTGTGTGTTATGGTGGTGTTAAAGCTCATTGCTGAGTGTGTGTGAGTGTGTGTTCTGGTGGTGTTAAAGCTCATTGCTGAGTGTGTGTGTGTGTGTGTGTGTGTGTTATGGTGGTGTTAAAGCTCATTGCTGAGTGTGTGTGAGTGTGTGTTCTGGTGGTGTTAAAGCTCATTGCTGAGTGTGTGTGTGTGTGTGTGTGTGTTATGGTGGTGTTAAAGCTCATTGCTGAGTGTGTGTGTGTGTGTGTGTGTTATGGTGGTGTTAAAGCTCATTGCTGAGGGAGTGTGTGTGTGAGTGTGTGTGTGTGTGTGTGTTATGGTGGTGTTAAAGCTCATTGCTGAGTGTGTGTGTGTGTGTTATGGTGGTGTTAAAGCTCATTGCTGAGTGTGTGTGTGTGTGTGTGTGTTCTGGTGGTGTTAAAGCTCATTGCTGAGTGAGTGTGTGTGTGTGTGTGTTATGGTGGTGTTAAAGCTCATTGCTGAGAGTGTGTGTGTGTGTGTGTGTTATGGTGGTGTTAAAGCTCATTGCTGAGTGTGTGTGTGTTCTGGTGGTGTTAAAGCTCATTGCTGAGTGTGTGTGTGTGTGTGTGTGTGTGTTATGGTGGTGTTAAAGCTCATTGCTGAGTGTGTGTGTGTGTGTGTGTGTGTTCTGGTGGTGTTAAAGCTCATTGCTGAGTGTGTGTGTGTGTGTGTGTGTGTGTTCTGGTGGTGTTAAAGCTCATTGCTGAGTGTGTGTGTGTGAGTGTGTGTGTGTGTGTGTGTGTTATGGTGGTGTTAAAGCTCATTGCTGAGTGTGTGTGTGTGTGTTATGGTGGTGTTAAAGCTCATTGCTGAGTGTGTGTGTGTGTGTGTGTGTTATGGTGGTGTTAAAGCTCATTGCTGAGTGTGTGTGTGTGTGTGTTATGGTGGTGTTAAAGCTCATTGCTGAGTGTGTGTGTGTGTGTGTGTTATGGTGGTGTTAAAGCTCATTGCTGAGTGTGTGTGTGTGTGTGTGTGTTCTGGTGGTGTTAAAGCTCATTGCTGAGTGTGTGTGAGTGTGTGTTCTGGTGGTGTTAAAGCTCATTGCTGAGTGTGTGTGTGTGAGTGTGTGTGTGTGTGTGTGTGTTATGGTGGTGTTAAAGCTCATTGCTGAGTGTGTGTGTGTGTGTGTGTGTGTGTGTGTGTGTTCTGGTGGTGTTAAAGCTCATTGCTGAGTGTGTGTGTGTGTGTGTGTGTTATGGTGGTGTTAAAGCTCATTGCTGAGTGTGTGTGTGTGTGTGTGTGTGTGTGTTATGGTGGTGTTAAAGCTCATTGCTGAGTGTGTGTGTGTTCTGGTGGTGTTAAAGCTCATTGCTGAGTGTGTGTGTGTGTGTGTGTTATGGTGGTGTTAAAGCTCATTGCTGAGTGTGTGTGTGTGTGTGTGTTCTGGTGGTGTTAAAGCTCATTGCTGAGTGTGTGTGTGTGTGTGTGTGTGTTCTGGTGGTGTTAAAGCTCATTGCTGAGTGTGTGTGTGTGAGTGTGTGTGTGTGTGTGTGTGTGTTATGGTGGTGTTAAAGCTCATTGCTGAGTGTGTGTGTGTGTGTTATGGTGGTGTTAAAGCTCATTGCTGAGTGTGTGTGTGTGTGTGTGTGTGTTATGGTGGTGTTAAAGCTCATTGCTGAGTGTGTGTGTGTGTGTGTGTTATGGTGGTGTTAAAGCTCATTGCTGAGTGTGTGTGTGTGTGTGTGTGTTATGGTGGTGTTAAAGCTCATTGCTGAGTGTGTGTGTGTGTGTGTGTGTGTGTTATGGTGGTGTTAAAGCTCATTGCTGAGTGTGTGTGAGTGTGTGTTCTGGTGGTGTTAAAGCTCATTGCTGAGTGTGTGTGTGTGTGAGTGTGTGTTCTGGTGGTGTTAAAGCTCATTGCTGAGTGTGTGTGTGTGTGTGTTATGGTGGTGTTAAAGCTCATTGCTGAGTGTGTGTGTGTGTGTGTGTGTGTGTGTTCTGGTGGTGTTAAAGCTCATTGCTGAGTGTGTGTGTGTGTGTGTGTGTGTGTTATGGTGGTGTTAAAGCTCATTGCTGAGTGTGTGTGTGTGTGTGTGTGTGTGTGTGTGTGTGTGTTCTGGTGGTGTTAAAGCTCATTGCTGAGTGTGTGTGTGTGAGTGTGTGTGTGTGTGTGTGTGTGTGTGTGTGTTATGGTGGTGTTAAAGCTCATTGCTGAGTGTGTGTGTGTGTTATGGTGGTGTTAAAGCTCATTGCTGAGTGTGTGTGTGTGTGTGTGTGTGTGTTATGGTGGTGTTAAAGCTCATTGCTGAGTGTGTGTGTGTGTGTGTGTGTTATGGTGGTGTTAAAGCTCATTGCTGAGTGTGTGTGTGTGTGTGTGTGTGTGTGTGTGTTATGGTGGTGTTAAAGCTCATTGCTGAGTGTGTGTGTGTGTGTGTGTGTGTTATGGTGGTGTTAAAGCTCATTGCTGAGTGTGTGTGTGTGTGTGTGTGTGTGTGTGTTATGGTGGTGTTAAAGCTCATTGCTGAGTGTGTGTGTGTGTGTGTGTGTGTGTGTGTTATGGTGGTGTTAAAGCTCATTGCTGAGTGTGTGTGTGTGTGTGTGTTCTGGTGGTGTTAAAGCTCATTGCTGAGTGTGTGTGAGTGTGTGTTCTGGTGGTGTTAAAGCTCATTGCTGAGTGTGTGTGTGTGTGTGTGTGTGTGTGTTATGGTGGTGTTAAAGCTCATTGCTGAGTGTGTGTGTGTGAGTGTGTGTGTGTGTGTGTGTGTGTGTTATGGTGGTGTTAAAGCTCATTGCTGAGTGTGTGTGAGTGTGTGTGTGTGTTATGGTGGTGTTAAAGCTCATTGCTGAGTGTGTGTGTGTGTGTGTGTGTTACGGTGGTGTTAAAGCTCATTGCTGAGAGTGTGTGTGTGTGTGTGTTATGGTGGTGTTAAAGCTCATTGCTGAGGGAGTGTGTGTGTGAGTGTGTGTGTGTGTGTGTGTTATGGTGGTGTTAAAGCTCATTGCTGAGTGTGTGTGTGTGTGTGTGTTCTGGTGGTGTTAAAGCTCATTGCTGAGTGTGTGTGTGTGTGTGTGTGTTATGGTGGTGTTAAAGCTCATTGCTGAGTGTGTGTGTGTGTGTGTGTGTGTGTTATGGTGGTGTTAAAGCTCATTGCTGAGTGTGTGTGTGTGAGTGTGTGTGTGTGTGTGTTATGGTGGTGTTAAAGCTCATTGCTGAGTGTGTGTGTGTGTGTGTGTGTGTGTGTGTGTGTTATGGTGGTGTTAAAGCTCATTGCTGAGTGTGTGTGTGTGTGTGTTCTGGTGGTGTTAAAGCTCATTGCTGAGTGTGTGTGTGTGTGTGTGTGTGTGTGTGTGTGTTATGGTGGTGTTAAAGCTCATTGCTGAGTGTGTGTGAGTGTGTGTGTGTTATGGTGGTGTTAAAGCTCATTGCTGAGTGTGTGTGTGTGTGTGTGTGTGTGTGTGTTATGGTGGTGTTAAAGCTCATTGCTGAGTGTGTGTGTGTGTGTGTGTGTGTGTGTGTTATGGTGGTGTTAAAGCTCATTGCTGAGTGTGTGTGTGTGTGTGTGTTATGGTGGTGTTAAAGCTCATTGCTGAGTGTGTGTGTGTGTGTGTGTGTTATGGTGGTGTTAAAGCTCATTGCTGAGTGTGTGTGTGTGTGTGTGTGTGAGTGTATGTGTGTTATGGTGGTGTTAA
>NC_069726.1:25119031-25122874 GCF_027358585.1 Pangasianodon hypophthalmus
CAGAGTGAAACGTCAAACACACACACGTCAGAGTGAAACGTCAAACACACACACGTCAGAGCGACACGTTAAACACACGTCAGAGTGAAACGTCAAACACACACGTCAGAGCGACACGTCAAACACACATGTGTCAGAGCGACACATTAAACACACACATCAGAGCGAAACGTCAAACACACACACGTCAGAGCGACACGTTAAACACACACGTCAGAGCGACACGTCAAACACACACGTCAGAGCGACACGTTAAACACACAAGCGTCAGAGCGACACGTTAAACACACACGTCAGAGCGACACATCAAACACACGCATCACACGTTAAACACACGAGTCAGAGCAACACATCAGAACATCAGATACACACGTTAGAGCAACATGTCAAACACGCATCAGAGCAACACGTCAAACACACGCGTCACACGTCAAATACACGCATCACATGTCAAACACATGCGTCAGAGCGACATGTCAAACACATGCATCACACGTCAAACACACGCATCACACATCAAACACACGCATCAGAGCAACACGTCAAACACACGCATAAGAGCAACATGTCAAACACACACATCACACGTCAAACACGCGTCACACATCAAACACACACGGTAGAGCGACACGTTAAACACACACGCGTCACACATCAAAGACATGCGTCAGAACGACAAGTTAAACACGTGTCAGATCAACATGTTAAACACACGAGTCAGAGCAACACGTTAAACACACGCATCACACGTCAAAAACACGAGTCAGAGCAACATGTCAAACACACGCATCAGAGCAACACGTCAAACACACGCGTCACATGTCAAATACACGCATCACATGTCAAACACATGCGTCAGAGCGACATGTCAAACACATGCATCACACGTCAAACACACGCATCACACATCAAACACACGCATCAGAGCAACACGTCAAACACACGCATAAGAGCAACATGTCAAACACACACATCACACGTCAAACACGCGTCACACATCAAACACACACGGTAGAGCGACACGTTAAACACACACGCGTCACACATCAAAGACATGCGTCAGAACGACAAGTTAAACACGTGTCAGATCAACATGTTAAACACACGAGTCAGAGCAACACGTTAAACACACGCATCACACGTCAAAAACACGAGTCAGAGCAACACGTCAAATACATGCGTCAGAGCAACACGTTAAACCCACGCATCACATGTCAAAAACACGAGTCAGAGTGACATGTCAAATATACGCGTTAGAACAACACGTCAAACACACGCATCACACGTCAAACACGCGTCAGAGCAACACGTCAAACACACACGCGTCACACGTCAAATACAAGCATCACATGTCAAACACATGCGTCAGAGCAACACGTCAAACACACACATCACACGTCAAACACACAAGTCAGAGCAACACGTCAAATATGTGCGTTAGAGCAACACGTCAAACACACACATCACACATCAAACACACGCATCAGAGCAACACGTCAAACACACGCATCACACGTCAAACACACACATCAGAGCAACACGTCAAACACACGCATCACACGTCAAACACGCATCAGAGCAACACGTCAAACACACGCATCACACGTCAAACACGCATCACACGTCAAACACGCATCACACGTCAAACACGCATCAGAGCAACACGTCAAACACACGCATCACACGTCAAACACGCATCACACGTCAAACACGCATCACACGTCAAACACGCATCAGAGCAACACGTCAAACACATGCGTCAGAAAATTTTTTTAGTACTTCTGAGTATTTGAGTATTTTCGGGTATTCTGAGGATTTCAAACAGCAAAGTATTTAATGTTTTTATTAGCAGCATATTTTTAAATATTTATTTGAGTATTTTCTGTTGAGTATTAGATGCTGGTTATTATGTTGTTAGTCAGTAAAGAGAATAATGGACGTGAATACAGCGTGATTTCAGAGTAATAAAGTTTTTCGTTTGACTTTGTGACACTGAATGTTCTGTCTGCTTCACTTTCACTAGAACAGCTGTGGCAACGTGTGAAATGATTCGGGTGGAAAAATGAGAAAAGTGAGTGATTAATAAAATCACCTGCTGATGTCGTCGTCCTCCGGGAATTTGTTTAGATCATCTGATGAGGAGATGGAGATCACAGTCGCGGCTGAAACGGCCGTGTGAAGATCCGTGGAGCTCGGAATGATGTCAGGTTTCACAAACGAGCCCAAATCTGCCATAAAAACACCAAAACAATGATCGACAAACATCCTGATTTAAAATGCAAACAGTAAACTGTTAATTTAAACTGTTACATGTCAGATTCTTTATGGAATAAAGCTGTTATACACTTTAACAGCAGCTGTGAGATAAACACCACTCTGTCTTCAACAGAGAGAACCAGAAAAAACCCAGAAACATAAAAAACACACGGGTCTCAGTGCGGGACTGACAGCTACGTAAACACAGTAATAAAAACACGCTGGAGTTGATTATTTTCCTTTAATAACATGGTCCCAAGTGCTTCTCTTATACCACAGCAATTTGTCAACAATTACAATTAAATTTTTATCCATTTATAGTTACATTTAATGTCTGTGAACCTCACTAGCTTCTCTTCACGCAGCTTGTCACGTTAGCAAGAAACCGCAAAAGAAGACTAAACTCCTCTGTCCTGAAGATGTCGGAAAACCTAAAGTTACAGTTTTACCTCTGACTGCTGCAAAGCACTGACACTGGAGACTCCTTCCATAAATGTTAAATAAACATCTCCTTACATATTAAGACTTCTTTACTAAAACTAAACCATATCAACGATTGCACATGTTTCAGTTCGTTTATGTGGAGCGTCTGATGTACAAGTCTCTGTGAATATCGTTTAATCTAAATATTGTGATATCCTATAAAAACTGTTTTATATTTTTGCCCTATTGGCCACTAAAACTTTGAATCAGACACCCTGATTGGCTGAGACAATCTACAGGAGCCAATCAAAAATCAGCAATGAAACTCTGACACATTACATCATCAAAAAATAGAAGCTGATTTAATGTCCAATCAGCTTCTTATTATTGAGTGAGTAACAGTGACCTGTTAGGTCCTGATGCAGTAAACAGAAAAATGATGTATGATAGTTAAAAAGGATAAAGAAAGCCTGAGGAGAACTTCACTCTCACAGCAGCCTGTAGAACGCTTAGTACCGTTATCATCGAGGTTCTCCAGACTCTGCGCTTTTCTCTCCTCAGATCTCTCCTCTTTAATCGGAGACAGGACTTCATGTGACGCAGATCTCACCGGCTGGACTGAGTTTCGTTTCCTTCGAGAGGAAGCGCCTCGCAGAGCTACACCGACAACGAACAGAAAAAGAGAAAGGAAAGAAATAAGAAATGAGAGAGAGAGAGAGAGAGAGAGAAATGACAGTTCAGCAGTTCAGCACTGATGAGAAATGACACCACTTACGATTAATCTTCTTAAACACCGTTCCTCCCATAAACTTTAAAAACCTATCAGCGTAGAAACTCGGCCTGTGGACTGACACTGTATCCTGCAACGCGCACACACACACACACACACACACACACACACACACACACAATAATCAAACACACATACCTCCAACATTCAACACATGTAAGCACATCTAAGAGAGAAACTGTAGAAGAACTTACACCATCATGTACGAGAGCTTTCCACGAGTGTTCCACCTTCTTAATAAACCTGCACACAAAACACACCAAAACCCTGTTTAATACCTGCATGTGTGTGTGTGTGTGTGTGTGTGTGTGTATGTGTGTGTGTGTGTGTGTGTGGGTGTGTGTGTGTGTACCTGTACGACTGCAGAATGTCGA
>NC_069726.1:25123374-25135874 GCF_027358585.1 Pangasianodon hypophthalmus
GTATTTATGTTTCATTAATGAATCAAGTTTTAGATTGATCTCCGGTGTGTGTGTGTGTGCTGATATTACAAGAAGAGGAGGAAGTGGCCTGTTCCTGTTCTCTGATAAACATCACTGCTGCACATCTCTCTCTCTCACTCTCTCTCTCTCTCTCACACACACACACACACTGCTTTTACACACACATCACCGTTATTTCACCTTTCTTACCTTTTAAACTGATCTTTATTTCCGCTGCATCTCCAATCCGACATTAAACCATGAGTCCTGTAAACTATGAGAGAGAAAAGACAGAATGTGAGAAAGTCTGATAGAGTGAGAGAGAAACTGAAAATACCGGAGACGAGGAAAGGTGAAGACAACACCAGTAACACAGGAAGTGTGTGGTGTGTGTGTGGGCATGTTTTTACATCTTGGTGAGGACCGAATGTCCCCAGAAGGATAGGAATATGTGACAGTTTTGACCTTGTGAAGCCATTTGGCTGGTCCTCACGAGAACAACTGCTTTTTTTTTTTTTTTTTTATTAAAAGGTTTGCTTTAGACTCAGGTGTAGCATAACATTAATTAACCAAAGGAAGGTCCTCATAAAGATAGTAAGACCAACGTGTGTGTGTAAAATTTACTCTTCTCTAGTGGTCTTTATGTTTATTGTGTGTCACGCTGTACGAGATAATACCAGTAAAATTGTGGTTTAATTCTGTGATGTTTAAACCACATGATGTTTAAACCAGTGATGTTCACTTGAGCTGCAGATTAAAGTTTCTCTTATGACAGCCCTACGATGCACTAAAGTCATGACATTCTGCTACTGATGACTTTTTAGATTTTGGTCTAAATTTTTGTTCACTGAACTTATAAGCATGTCATAAACATAATAAACAATCTATGACAACTGATTTTACCCCAAGACCACACAGTTCTTCTCGGCATTGTGAGTTAATCTGTGACGGCTTTATAAAGTGAAGTTCGGTGTAAAGCAGCTTTAAGAGAGCTGAAGGGAAAGAAGTTTACTGATCATCACAGACACAAAACAAACAGCTGAGCACACACCCTTCTGCTTTTTATTAACTCGATCTGTGTGAAAGAGAATCCAGCAGTGAAATAACCAGAACTCATGATTAATGAACTAATCAACTCATAATTAAATCTGTTTTATTTAATGATACACAGATGTAGAGAAAATAAAATATAACACAGCAGATGAAGTGGAACTGCATTATGATTCTGATCATAAGCTTCCTTTAACGTGTGTGTGTGTGTGTGTGTGTGTGTGTGTGCGCGCTTCCATTTCCAGATAAGCTCCTGTTTAACACTCCACACACACCCTGTGCCCTGCAGCACGCTGTACCTCATACCTGGTTATTTTTTAACTTTTTAACTTCCTAAACTATCCTGCAGTGTTAAAGTCACAGCTCAGCGTTTATCACCTGGACGTCCACTCACCTGGATTAAGTATCATTTCACACCGATCTGTAGTTTAAAGAAGACCTGAGGTTTTATCCTGTCCTGATTATAGTCGTGTACTGGGAACACTGCGATTAATTACATTTTTTAATTTCTACTTAAAATTATTTAATAATGGAATTTTTTTTTAGAAAATGTTTATTACGCAACAGTGTTTGGTGAACTTCTGCTGAAAACACACACACACCACTCTTTTGTAATTCAAATATTTCAGTTGTACAGGGAAGCATGTGCTGGCTGTGTTTTTGTAGATGTTTATCTGAAACATTAGTTGCGTAAGCTGAGATGTAAATGGAGTAAATGGTGATGGAGGTGTAAATGGAGTAAATGGTGATGGAGGTGTAAATGGAGTAAATGGTGATGGAGGAGTAAATGATGGAGGTGTAAATGGAGTAAATGATGGAGGTGTAAATGGAGTAAATGGTGATGGAGGTGTAAATGGAGTAAATGGTGATGGAGGTGTAAATGATGGAGGTGTAAATGGAGTAAATGGTGATGGAGGTGTAAATGGAGTAAATGGTGATGGAGGAGTAAATGATGGAGGTGTAAATGGAGTAAATGGTGACGGAGGAGTAAATGGTGATGGAGGAGTAAATGATGGAGGTGTAAATGGAGTAAATGGTGATGGAGGTGTAAATGGAGTAAATGGTGATGGAGGTGTAAATGATGGAGGTGTAAATGGAGTAAATGGTGATGGAGGTGTAAATGGAGTAAATGGTGATGGAGGTGTAAATGGAGTAAATGGTGATGGAGGAGTAAATGATGGAGGTGTAAATGGAGTAAATGGTGACGGAGGAGTAAATGGTGATGGAGGAGTAAATGATGGAGGTGTAAATGGAGTAAATGGTGACGGAGGAGTAAATGGTGATGGAGGTGTAAAGGATGGAGGAGTAAATGGAGTAAATGGTGATGGAGGTGTAAATGGAGTAAATGGTGATGGAGGTGTAAAGGATGGAGGTGTAAATGGAGTAAATGGTGATGGAGGTGTAAATGGAGTAAATGGTGATGGAGGTGTAAAGGATGGAGGAGTAAATGGAGTAAATGGTGATGGAGGTGTAAATGGAGTAAATGGTGATGGAGGTGTAAAGGATGGAGGAGTAAATGGAGTAAATGGTGATGGAGGTGTAAATGGAGTAAATGGTGATGGAGGAGTAAATGATGGAGGTGTAAATGGAGTAAATGGTGACGGAGGAGTAAATGGTGATGGAGGTGTAAAGGATGGAGGAGTAAATGGAGTAAATGGTGATGGAGGTGTAAATGGAGTAAATGGTGATGGAGGTGTAAAGGATGGAGGAGTAAATGGAGTAAATGGTGATGGAGGTGTAAATGGAGTAAATGGTGATGGAGGTGTAAAGGATGGAGGTGTAAATGGAGTAAATGGTGACGGAGGAGTAAATGGTGATGGAGGTGTAAAGGATGGAGGAGTAAATGGAGTAAATGGTGATGGAGGTGTAAATGGAGTAAATGGTGATGGAGGTGTAAAGGATGGAGGAGTAAATGGAGTAAATGGTGATGGAGGTGTAAATGGAGTAAATGGTGATGGAGGTGTAAAGGATGGAGGTGTAAATGGAGTAAATGGTGATGGAGGTGTAAATGGAGTAAATGATGGAGGTGTAAATGGAGTAAATGGTGATGGAGGTGTAAATGGAGTAAATGATGGAGGTGTAAAGGATGGAGGTGTAAAGGATGGAGGTGTGTTTCAGTGCTCTGTAATGAGGAAGTGACGCAGGCAGGGAATTTGCCTCTATAATATAATAATCGGCTTTTCCGCGTTTCTTCTTCAGTAAAACAGAATGTAAGAGAAACTTCTGGATTAATCATTAATCTTTTTATTTGTATATCTTAATAAAAGAAACACTTGCGATAAAACTCATGCACAGGCACAACGGCAGTAAGTTCTGGCAGGGGGTAAAGCTGTAAACAGTGCAGTGTGCGCTGATTTAATAATAAAGAAAGATTTTACTGAAAGTTTTTCACTTCAGTATCGCGGTGTGTTTACTGCGCGCGCGCCCTGTGAGTGTTAAAGCGAACTGCAGCTCAGAGACACAAACAGAAATAAAGCGGAGTTCAGTGTGGAGGAAAAAACACCACAACAGGACACGCAGGAAATAAACTCACCCGGAAATCCGCGCGGTTTATTCCCATTAAAGCTCCGTGTTTTCCTCAGAGAGCCGCCATTCCGCTGATCCTGCTCATCTCCTGCAGCCGCGCGCGCCTGTCACTCCGCACTGGCCACGCCCCCCAGCAGCCCCGCGCGCGCGCCTGTCACTCCGCACTGGCCACGCCCCCCAGCAGCCCCGCGCGCGCGCCTGTCACTCCGCACTGGCCACGCCCCCCACAAGCACTTACGGAAACCTCAAGTGTAAAAAATAAAAACAGTTAAATCCAGAACCCTTAAAGGGTTTATATAGAACTCTGCAACTGATAGTTCTGTTTATCAGACAGAGTTCCACACAGAACCTCTTGAGAAAGCTGAGAACCCTAAACTATTCAAAGAACCCTGCTCAGATCTCAGGATGGTGGGCAGATATCTCCTGATGGACAAATCTCAGCATGGTGGGCAGATATCAACTTGATCCCATCAACTTGATCCCAGAAGAACTAAGCTGCTGTTCATCCCAGGTGCTTCATCCTGTGGACAACTCTCACATCTCAGATTTTCACGCAGGCTGCGCTGTCCACCGAAAACAGCTCGCGTTAGCAGGAAGAAGCTCCGCCAGCGCGTCATGCCGCGTCACTCCCTCAGCTCCGTCTGCAGCGTGTTATTCCGCTTATACCACAGCGACTTACCCACAGTTACACCGTTCATTTATTAACGAACGACACGCCGCAGTTTACAGCCAGGATTTAATGTCGAGGAACGTCTGAGAGACGAGTTAGTTCCTGTTCTCACTTACAGCTGCGATAAACACTCATCCCTCATCAACCTCTCTCTCTCTCTCTCTCTGTCTCTCTCTCTGTCTCTCTCTCTCTCTCTCTGTCTCTCTCTCTGTCTCTCTCTCTCTGTCTCTCTCTTTATCTCTCTGTCTCTCTCTCTCTGTCTGTCTCTCTCTCTGTCTCTCTCTGTCTCTCTGTCTCTCTCTCTCTCTCTGTCTCTCTCTCTCTCTGTCTCTCTCTTGCTTTCTCTCTGTCTCTCTCTCTCTCTCTGTCTCTCTCTCTGTCTCTCTTTTTCTCTCTGTCTCTATCTCTCTGTACCTGTCTGTCTCTCTCTCTCTCTCTCTCTCTGCGCATGCGCGGGTGCGAAGGAGCGAGTGGAGCGTCGTGAGCGGGTTTGCGAGCGATTTTCAAAACTTTTTTCCTTAAGTGTGTTTTGTTAAAAATTAAGAGTGGATGGTTTAGGTGTTGGGTGGTTGTGAGAGTGTGTGTGGGTGTTTGGGTGTGTGTGCGTGTGTGTGTGCGCGTGAGGGGTGAGCCAGCATTCGGCACACCTGGCGCTGAAAGCATGGCGAATCCGGGTGATAGCGTGTATGAATCTCTAACACGCCGGCATGGCGTGAGGATTGTGTGCAGCGTTAGTGTAGAGGAGTGTGTTTTAGCGGTTGGTAAAGTGGTGGGGTACAGCAACATTTTGGCAGCTTCCCGTATGAACAGTGCTATTGTGATCTTTTTTAACTCGGTTGAAAAAGCAAATGAAATGGTGCAAAACAAAGTGGTTTTAAACGACTCACTCATACCGGTGCTTCCTCTCAGTACTCCGTCTAAGAAAATCATACTGTCAAACGTTCCTCCTTTCCTAAAAAACGAGACAATTGCAAAAGAGCTCTCCCGTTATGGAAAACTGGTCTCTCCCATAAGAAAAATACAGCTAGGAAGCAAAGTGCCAGAAATCAAAAACTCAAACATAATGTCCTTCAGGAGAATGGCATACATGGTGCTGAGCAACGGTGCGGAGGAGCTAGACCTGGTGATGAAATTTCGGGTAGATGGTTTTGACTATGTTGTATTTGTCACAACAGATGCTGGCATGAAATGTTTCAACTGCGGTGAAACAGGCCACTTGGTCCGTGCATGTCCAGAAAAACCAAAGATGGTCGGGGCGACAGACAGGGAAGCTCAGCGGACCAGTGACCCTGGGGGAGATGAGCCCTCTGTGTCCGCTCCCCCTGTGGCTGAGTCCTTTGCAGCTGACCCTCCTGCGGCCGAGCCCGTAGCTGCGGCCTCTCCCATGGCGGGTCCTGCTGAGACCGTTCCCCCTGCGGTCGTGGTAGGGCACGGCGGGGGAGACCCTGGTGCTGCTGTGGCAAAACCCGCGGGGGACAAAGCAGGAGCAACTGTGCCTGCGACGGGTGAGAACGAGGAAGGAATGAGCGAAACACCATCAGAGCCCCCCATGCAGGTAAACCAGGAGGAGGAAACGGAACGTGGTTGTAGTGCTGACATCAGAAATGACGGAGATACAGATGTTGAGATGGAAGCAGAACCGGAGTTTAAGGTCCCCATCAAAAGAAAGAAAAAATCTAGAAGCAAGGGCAATAAGCAGGTAAAAAAAAATGGGTCAGAGGTGGAGGAAGAGAGCGATGATGGCTCTTCCGATTCAAACTGGTCACATTGTTCACAAGCTGATGAAAGAGAGGTGGTTTACACAGCAGCAGAAATCTCTAAGTTCTTAAAAGATACTAAAGGTAAGAGGGCAGTAAACCTAGAAGAGTTTTTTCCAGATGTAGTGCAATTTGTGAAAGACGTTAAGAAACTAATGAGAAATGGAGCCTTTGAAAAGACTGAGATCTACCGTCTTAAAGCAATGGTGACCAAACTTAAAAAGAATGAAGGTACATTTTAGCATGTCTAGTCCTGTTTTAATAAAAAAAGGGTTGAATTACATCAGATTAGCACTCACCTACTATATAATAATGAGTGCAATCACTGCGGTAACCCTTAACATTAATGGTGCTAGAGATCAAAGAAAAAGAGCAGCACTTTATGAACTGCTGAAGCAGAAACGAGCCGACGTCATTTTACTCCAGGAAACACACAGTGACGCAGGGAACTCCTCGGACTGGGCGATGGAGTGGGAAGGGCTCGTGTTTTTAAGTCACAACACCTCTCTTAGTGGTGGTGTTGCTCTTATGTTTTCACGGTCTTTTAACCCGCAGTCTTATGAAGTTGAAGAAGTTTTAAAAGGAAGACTTTTAAAAGTGAGAGCATGGTTTGAAAATGAGGTTTTTGTTTTTATATGTGTGTATGCTCCTACTCTGAGTGTAGAGAGGATGCTGTTCTTAAACACATTAAGCACTGTAATTGGTTCTTGTAAGCAGAATGAAGTTTTAATCATAGGAGGAGATTTCAATTGCACTGCAGACAAACTAGACAGGAACCACTTAGAACCTCATGCTGCCTCCCAAAAACGCCTGAGTGAACTAATAGTGACGCACGACCTGAGTGATATCTGGAGGAACTTCCACAGCACACAGAGACAGTACACATGGTCCCACTGTAAAGAAAACATGCTCTCACTGGCAAGGCTTGACCGGTTTTATGGTTTTAAACATCAGCTGAATGTTTTTAGGTCATGTTCTATCTATCCTGTGGGTTTTTCAGATCATTTTATGGTACAGTGTACTTTTAAGAAAAGTAATGTGAAGCCACACAGTGCGTACTGGCATTTTAATGCAGCGCTTTTAGAGGACCTTAATTTTAGAGAGAGTTTTATGTTCTTTTGGGATACTTTTAGGCTTCAGAAGCCAAGTTTTACCTCTTTGCAACAGTGGTGGGATGTTGCAAAAGTACAAATTAAATTGTTTTGTCAACAGTACGCTCACAACGTCACTAAGGACATCACCAGATCACTTAGAGCTCTAGAGATTGAAGTAGTGGAACTCCAGGGTTTGGCAGAGTCCACAGGAAATCGAGGCCACATTGAGGCTCTCAAAGGGAAAAAAAATGCGTTGGCTGATTTGTTGGGCACAACAGTGCAGGGGGCGCTGGTCCGCTCACGCTTTAGAAGTGTAACGGAGATGGACGCTCCTTCCAAGTTCTTCTTTGGTCTTGAGAAAAAAAACGGACAGAAAAGGTTTATACATGCTGTGCGAACAGAGTCAGGGGAGCTTGTAACTGAACCTACTGAAATTCGCAAGCATACAGTAGGCTTTTACTCAAAGCTGTATAAATGTGAGCTCGCAGCTGTGCAAGAGGTGGAGGAAGGTTTTTTTCAAAACCTTCCAAAACTAACTGAAGGGTCAGCAGACGAGCTTGACAGGGAGCTGACTCTGGAGGAGTTAGAGGCTGCACTTAACGGCATGGCGAATGGTCGGTCACCTGGAATTGACGGCCTTCCGGTAGAGTTTTACAAAGCCTTTTGGTCGGTGTTGGGGCAGGACTTGCTGGAAGTGCTGAAAGCCAGCATAAACGACGGCAGGCTGCCGTTGAGTAGCCGTAGAGCGGTCCTGACCCTACTACCCAAGAAAGGTGACCAAACTGACCTCAGGAACTGGCGCCCTGTCTCGTTATTGTGCACAGACTGTAAGGTGCTCTCAAAAGCGTTGGCAACAAGACTGGGGAAGGTAATGGAGCAAGTCATCCACTTTGACCAGACGTACTGTGTGCCTGGCAGGTCAGTCTACGACAATATACATTTGATTCGTGACATTTTGGACATCTCTAGTCTATTGGGTGTGAAGACTGGTCTTATATTTATGGACCAGGAAAAGGCTTTTGACTGGGTTGAACACCAGTTTTTATGGAGGGTACTAGAGAATTTCGGGTTCAACTCAGGTTTCATGGCCATGATCCAGGTTTTGTACAGTGATATTGAGAGCGTACTGAAAGTTAACGGTGGTTTATGTGTACCTTTTAAAGTGTGTAGGGGTATTAGGCAGGGCTGCTCTCTGTCCGGCATGCTATACGCCCTAGCCATAGAACCATTACTATGTCATATAAGAAGTAAAATCACTGGTCTATTGATACCAAGCTGTAATACCCCATTCTGTGTATCAGCCTACGCTGATGATGTTGTAGTTATGGTGAATGGACAGAGAGACATTGACATTTTAACTGGTATTATAAAAGATTTTAATGTCTTATCATCTGCAAAAGTGAACTGGAAAAAAAGTGAAGCCATTTTAGTTGGGGATTGGAAGGGTGGAGAACCATGTCTCCCAGATAGTCTAACATGGAAAACTGGAGGTTTTAAATACTTGGGAGTGTACCTGGGAGACAGTACTTATGTAGAGAAAAACTGGGAAGGCATAAGTGAGAAAATAAAAGGACGTTTAAATAAATGGAAATGGCTTGTTCCACAAATGTCATATAAGGGCAGAACCTTGGTTGTTAATAATCTAGCTGCATCAACGTTATGGCACAGACTGGCCTGCATCGATCCACCCCCAAAACTACTTGCGGATCTGCAAGCCATGATGGTGGACTTCTTCTGGGACAAGCTGCACTGGATACCGCAGAGTGTGCTATACCTACCCAAGCAAGAGAGCGGGCAAGGACTTATTCATTTATCCAGCAGGACTGTAGCGTTTCGCCTCCAGTTTGTACAGAAGCTCCTCACCGGCCCAGAGAGCCTCTCATGGAGAGCGGTGGCAAACAGAATACTGCAAACCGTGGGAGGATGGGGTCTGGACAAGTCTCTGTTTCTAATGGACACTAAACAGCTAAACTTAGCAGGATTACCTGCTTTTTACCAAGGACTTTTTAAAGTTTTTAACCATTTTAGAGTGCAGAGAGAGGACTGTCCATCACCACGCTGGCTCCTTGATGAGCCGCTCATCCATGGTGCTCGGCTGGATGTAACGAGCAGGACTACTCCGGCCTTAACAAGAGCCTTGATCTCCTCAAGGACCGTGACTCTGCGACAGCTGATGGAACTGACAGGACCGGACTTTGCTAGCCCAAATGACTTAGCAACACGGATAGGGGTGAAGTCTGTCCGTGTGGTCACACAGCTGTTACAGAGGTGGAGGTCTGCACTTACGTCAGAGGAGCACATGCAGCTCAGGGACTACTGCGCTGGGGTGGTCAGGCCTGAGGACAGTGAGCCCACTCCAGGCTTAACTGTTGAAGCCAATCTGTCAGAGGTCTCAGGCCCCCTCCTCGGGGATGGAGAAAAAACAAAAATAGCCCTTAACAAAGCCTCTGGTAAGGCTTTCTATGGGTTATGTGTTAAAGTGCTGAATAAGAAATGGTTGGACAGGAGGGTAGACACGCCCTGGCGCAGTGTCCTTGGGCTGAATAATGATGAAAAGCCAGAGTGGCGAACACTGTACAAACCACCGTTAACTAAAAAAGCAGGTGACCTGCAGTGGAGAATACTGCACGGCATCGTCTCTGTAAACGCTTTTATCTGCATTTTAAACCCAGAGGTTACACATGAGTGTCCTTTTTGTTTACAGAGAGAAACGGTTTTTCATGCTTTTATGAACTGTTTTAGGCTCCGTCCGTTTTTTAGAATTTTAGCGAGACTTTTTGAGTCTTTTAACACAGTATTTACCCCACAGGTTTTTATCCTTGGTTTTAAGTACACTAAAAAAGAAAGGTTCAAGTGTCAGCTGATTAATTTTATTCTGGGCCAAGCAAAAATGGCCATTTACATCAGCAGAAAAAGCAAAGTGGCACAGAACACACAACATGATGTAACAGCAACCTTTCAAAGACTGGTTAAAACAAGGATCACTGTTGATTTTAACTTTTACAAAAGCATGAAGGACCTGGAACAGTTTCAGCTGGTTTGGTGCCATGGGGAAGCTGTGTGCTCGGTTTTAAATGATGAACTGATTTTTGCACTAGAGTTTGAATGAAAAGGTTCTGTGTTTTCTGTTTTAGACTCTGTGCATTTTAAACAACCTTTTAGTAGTTGGCTGGGTGGTTATTTATTCATTTAGTTTCTTATAAATTAATTGCATATTTATTTACCTATTTATGTACTATTTATATTTATTTATTTATCTATTTATTTAACCACTTTCTCAAGCAAATGTGTAAAAATACTGCTGAAGTGAACACATAAATGTTTTAAAATAAATGACCGTCAAAAAGTCAAAAAAAAAGTCTCTCTCTGTCTGTCTCTCTCTCTGTCTCTCTCTCTGTCTCTGTCTCTCTCTCTGTCTCTCTCTCTCTGTCTCTCTCTTTATCTCTCTGTCTCTCTCTCTCTGTCTGTCTCTCTCTCTGTCTCTCTCTTTCTCTGTCTCTCTCTCGCTTTCTCTCTGTCTCTCTCTCTCTCTCTGTCTCTCTCTTGCTTTCTCTCTGTCTCTCTCTCTCTCTCTGTCTCTCTCTCTCTCTGTCTCTCTCTCTCTCTGTCTCTCTCTCGCTTTCTCTCTGTCTCTCTCTCTCTCTGTCTCTCTCTCTCTCTGTCTCTCTCTCGCTTTCTCTCTGTCTCTCTCTCTCTCTCTGTCTCTCTCTCTGTCTCTCTTTTTCTCTCTGTCTCTATCTCTCTGTACCTGTCTGTCTCTCTCTCTCTCTCTCTCTCTCTCTCTCTCTCAATTCAATTCAATTCAATGTGTGCTTTATTGGCATGACAAAATATTTTGTATTGCCAAAGCAACATACAGAGCGAGAGAAGAAGAAACTGAACAAGACATAAAGTGAAAACACAGTAATGCAACATCATATACATTAATGATAACACAGGAACACAGGAAGTATTGAAGTAAGGAACTGAAGTGGGGGTTAGGGTGGGTGAGTGGGTGGTGGTAGGTGGGGGTTAGGGTGGGTGGGGGTTATGGTGGTAGGCGGGGTTAGGGTGGGTGAGCGGGTGGTAGGCGGGGTTAGGGTGGGTGAGCGGGTGGTGGGCGGGGTTAGGGCGGGTGAGCGGGTGGTGGGCGGGGTTAGGGCGGGTGAGCGGGTGGATGAGCGGGGTTAGGGTGGGTGAGTGGGTGGGTGGTGGTGGGCGGGGTTAGGGTGGATGAGCGGGTGGTGGTGGGCGGGGTTAGGGTGGATGAGCGGGTGGTGGGTGAGCGGGTGTTGGGCGGGGTTAGGGTGGATGAGCGGGTGGTGGGCGGGGTTAGGATGGTAGGCGGGGTTAGGGTGGGTGAGCGGGTGGTGGGGATGGTGGGGGTTATTGATATGGAGCTCTTAGCTCTGGTTGTCCCTCAGGCTGTGACAGGATGCTACGAATCTTGCAGCGATGTTATATATATAATAATATATGTTCATGTGTAAATCTATAAAAACACTAAATTTCACATTTGTAAAGGACATTAATGATCTCATTATTGGCCTGTTTATATAAAATAATCTCCTTTTACTGTACGACGTAAACATTATATCATGCTTATGGAGTATATCAGGGTGAATTCAGGGACATCAGCTCACTTAAACTTCTTCTGACCCGAGAGTTAAAACTGATGTTACTGAGCTTACAGTGGAACTTATAAGGGGGCGTGGTCAACACCAAACAGGAAGTTAATCCCAAAAATCCTGAAGTAGGAAAACTGACACATGCTTCGACTCATTTTATTCACAACGAGCATTTTAATCAGCCACGTAGTCCATTTTACTGAGTCTTCATGCAGCACTAGAATGTGATGAATTCAGAGATTATTTCAAGTACTATTAATAAAATGTGATTACTGATGGCAGGAATAAGTAAATACAAATAAATAAATGTTTTAAACTTGTCATTGTGGATAAAATGACCAAACATGTCAATGAAAATGTTAAAGTGCTTCTTTAGAACATGATGTAATTTTTTCCTTCATATGAAGAGGAACAGTTCAGAAAGCTACAGAACTCTGAGCATCTGAATTCACCTTCACATCATGTCAGTTTTATTGTTGAACAGTAAAGTAAAAGAGGAAAACTGGAGACTAAGACATTTTAAAAGGTTTACATGCTTATTGTGTAGAGAAACAGACTGTTTAAAATCCTGTACACAGAGACTCTATGTCCTTTTCGAACTTCCTCTTTACATTATAACCATTATTCTCATTCTCCCGTTCCTTCTGCTGGTCTCAGGTTTCAACTTTTCAGGACTGAAACCTGTTTCTGATAAAAACTACAGCTTCCTGGATTTCAGACTCCTGCATATGAGACGCAGTTTCAGTTTTTACTGATTTAATCAAACTCTTTATGCACATTAACACACAATTAGAGT
>NC_069726.1:25145874-25293430 GCF_027358585.1 Pangasianodon hypophthalmus
ACACACACACACAATCAACACTCATTAACACACACACACACAATCAACACTCTCATTAACACACACAATCAACACTCTCATTAACACACACACACACAATCAACACTCTCATTAACACACACACACACAATCAACACACTGTCATTAACACACACACACACAATCAACACCACACACAATTAACACTGTCATTAACACACACACACACAATCAACACTCTCATTAACACACACACACACACAATCAACACTCTCGTTAACACACACACACACACAATCAACACTCTCGTTAACACACACACACACACAATCAACACACTGTCATTAACACACACAGACAATCAACACTCTCATTAACACACACACACAATCAACACCACACATAATTAACACTGTCATTAACACACACAAATAAACCTGCTGCGCATGTGCACGTATGTATGTGTGTGTATGTGTGCGCGTGCCTGTGTATATATATGTGTGTGTGTATATGTGTGTGTGTTTGTGTGTGTGCATATGTGTCTGTGTGCGTATATGTGTGTGTGTGCGTATGTGTGTGTGTGTGCTTGTGTGTGTGCGTATATGTGTGTGTGTGCGTATGTGCGTGTGTGTGTATATGTGTGTGTGTGTGTGTGTGCGCGTGTGTGTGCGTATGTGTGTGTGTGCGCGTGTGTGTGCGTATATGTGTGTGTGTGCGTATGTGTGTGTGTGCGTATGTGTGTGTGTGTGCGTATGTGTGTGCGTATATGTGTGTGTGTGCGTATGTGTGTGTGTGCGTATGTGTGTATGTGTGTGTGTGTGTGTGCGTATGTGTGTGTGTGCGCGTATGTGTGTGTGTGCGCGTATATGTGTGTGTGTGTGCGTATGTGTGTGTTAAAGAATTTTAATCAGCACAATATTATATTTTATTTATTTATTAGCACAAAAGAGCTTTACAGTTTCAGGCGCATTAACACTGAATGTTCAGTTTGTGTTCAGTCATAAGACACAGCTGGAGGAAGCACACACACACACACACACACATATATACACACACACACACATATACACACACACACACGCACACATTAGTGATGATCAGTGTGGTGATGTGACTGTAAAGCTACAGTAAATTACCATCATTCCATGTGTTATTGTGTGTTATTGTGTGTTATTGTGTTAGTTAGTGTGGGTTAGAGGGGTCTGCAGTGATGTTAGTGTGTGTATTAGTGTCAGTGGGTTAGTGTGTGTGTGTGTGTCAGTGTGTGTGTGTTATTGTGTTAGTGTGTGTGTGTATTAGTGTCAGTGGGTTAGTGTGTGTGTCAGTGTGTGTGTGTGTGTCAGTGTGTGTGTGTGTGTGTGTGTGTGTGTGTTAGGCGGGTCCGCAGTGATGATCAGTTATTCCACAGTAAAAGTCAGCTTTCGGCTTCACTTTAATAAACACAGAATAAAATAAACCCGCTAGCAGATTAGCATGTTATGCTGACATTAGCTACACAGCTAACCGGCTAACCGGCTAACGGTTTCCGCCGCCAGCAGCAGCTCGCGCTCAGTGCTAACATAAACACACAGCAGAAGAGAGACTGTAGCAGGGGATTGTTCATGACTACTGTGGGGAAATAACACATCCACTCATCTGCGGTTCAACATACAGAACGGACACGAGTGACAGATACATAAAGTAAACAAATAACGTAAATAAATAAGCTAGCGTTAGCACAGAGCGCTAGCCGCACAAAGCCATTGTCATTCAGCGGGCTATGCTAACAGTGCTAACAATGCTAACAGGGTGTGGATCGGTGACATCATCATACTTACATTATCGATGACCACCGGCTGGTTGGCTATAATATCATACGACTCCATATCGGCTCTGCAGCGCGCGCGCGCGTGTGTGTGTTTCTGAGTTTTATTTTATTTTATAAAAACTGTTTTCATGTAAAATCAGCGCGCGCCTCAGCACACACCCGCCGAGCAGTGCTGCGTGTCAACCGAACTGCGCGCGAGACACCCTACCCTCAGCCCAG
This sequence comes from Pangasianodon hypophthalmus, assembly GCF_027358585.1. Classification (NCBI taxonomy): domain Eukaryota; kingdom Metazoa; phylum Chordata; class Actinopteri; order Siluriformes; family Pangasiidae; genus Pangasianodon; species Pangasianodon hypophthalmus. The sequence continues at coordinate 25,147,880 of NC_069726.1, forward strand.
CCCGCTGTGTGACTGACAGCTGCATCAGCCAATCAGATCGCTGTACGGGAAACGCTGCCTGACAGTAGGCGGGGTGTGTGACGCGTCAGTCTGAGGCAGCGAAATTTCACACACTGCATATAAAATATTTACACTTTGAAACAATTTACACAAAATATTAGTGGAAAGACACTCATAGGAGAAACAGATGCACTTATTTCACTTTCCCTGTGGAGATTTTTAATTCTGTGTGTTATTTCTCATAGCCCACATCTCTGACAGCTTACAGTGACACTGTTTATTTATTTTATACAGTTCTGTGCAAAGTTATTCACATGCAAAGAAATGCTGTAGAGCAAAGATGCCTTCAAAAATAATGAAATTAAATGTTTCTACATTAAATAAATCCTATAAAGAGCAGTAAACAGTAATAAATGAAACAAATAAACAGTATCTGAGGTGCAGTGTGTGCAGTTTTATAAGGAAATGAGCTGGAAGTGTTACTGAGCATCTTGCAGAAGCAGCCACAGTTCTTCTGGAGACTTTGACTGTCGACTCGCTTCTTATTTCTGCAGCGAAACCCAGCAGCCTTCATTATGTTTTTATCTGAAAAGTGTCTCTTATGGAATCTGCTGCTTTCTTTACTGACATACAAACATTTTTCTGTAACGTTTCATTTTGTGCTGGAAAACTAATGTTTGGAATCTAAAATGTTTTTGTACTGAATCAATAATGTAGAAGTCAGAAAATAAACATCTGTAACAAAGTTTGTACTAAAAAAAAAAGGGGGTGCCAAGACTTTTGCACAGTACTGTATATGTGTATAATGTTTTCTGCTCAGATGTGTACAGCAGAATACATTACATTTAATCTAAGAACTTTTATAATTATATGGCTTTTGACTTGTAAAGTGAAGATTAACATTAAAAATAACTTATGACCACTGAGACAAGCTGTGTATATAAAAGTGTTTACAGCGTTCACACACACATACACACACACACCACCTCATCCTAAAGTCTATCTTTGATTAAAGAGCTGCATCCTAAAACACACTAGCGAGTGAATGAGTAACACACTGCACTACGTACTGATTATTTTAACACTCAGCGATGGTACACTGACGGTACAAGCCCATCTCCCTCCCCACATCCTCACCACGTTCTACAGAGGGACTATCGAGAGCTTCCTGAGCTGCTGCATCACTGCCTGGTTTGGGAATTGCACCGTCTCGGATCGCGAGACCCTGCAGCGGATAGTGAGGACAGCTGAGAAGATCATCAGGATCTCTCTTCCCTCCATCACGGACATTTACACCTCACGCTGCATCCGCAAAGCCACCAGCATTGTGGACGATCCCACACACCCCTCACACACCCCTCTCACGCACCCCTCTCACACACCCCTCACACACCCCACACACCCCTCACACACACACCCCTCTCACACCCCACACACCCCTCTCACACACCCCTCACACACCTCACACACCCCACACACCCCTCACACACACACCCCTCTCACACCCCACACACCCCTCTCACACACCCCTCTCACACACCCCTCACACACCTCACACACCCCTCACACACACCCCACACACACACCTCACACACCCCTCACACACACCCCTCTCACACACACCCCTCACACACCCCACACACCCCTCACACACACATCCCTCACACACATCCCTCTCACACACACCCCTCACACACCCCACACACCCCTCTCACACACATCCCTCTCACACACCCCTCACACACCCCACACACCCCTCACACAAACCCCTCTCACACACCGCTCACACACCCCTCTCACACACATCCCTCTCACACACCCCTCACACACCCCACACACACACCCCTCACACACCCCTCACACACACCCCTCTCACACACCCCACACACCCCTCTCACACACCCCTCTCACACACCCCACACACCCCTCACACACCCCACACACTCCTCTCACACACTCTTCACCCTCCTGCCGTCTGGTAAACGGTGCTGAAGCATTCGGGCCTCACCACCAGACTGTGCAATAGTTTCCTCCCCCGAACCATCAGACTCCTCAATACTCAGAAACTGGACTGACACCACACACACACACACACACAGACACACACACACTCACGCACACAACTGAACACCATCTCACTCCCTTTGCATTTTTTTCACATTTCTGTATGCACTACCTGCATTTTTGCTGCTACAGTATTTATAAAATACAATTTCCTGTCATTAAAACCTCTCCTCTCTACCTGGCTGCTTCCCCAATAACTGCAGTGGAAGCTCAGTGGTTAAGATGTTGGACTACTGATTGGAAGGTCATGAGTTCAATCCCCAGCACCACCAAACTGCCACTGCTGGGCCCATAACCAAGGTCCTTAACCCTCAACTGCTCAGTTGTATAAAAGTGAGATAAATTTAAGTTGCTCTGGATAAGGGCATCAACCAAACGCTGTAAATGTAACTGCTATGTCTATATATAACTTATAAACTTTTCTGCTGAATACAGTGTCATAATATGTTTTGTTTACATTCACAGCTATTTATTAGATTGTTATTCTTTCACACTAGAACGGTGTGCTGTCTCTTACTGCGCCTATTGTCCTGGTTTAGTAGTTATTGTCCTGTCTCATGCTGTTTGTAGTCTCATGTAGCTCTGTGTTGTTTATGGAGCAGCCTGGTCCCGGAGGAATGCTGTTTCGTTTCACTGTGTACTGTTCCACCTGTATATGGCTGAAATGACAATAAAGCCACTAGACTTGACTTGTAAGAGATAAGACAAAGAAAAAAAAAAAAATCACATGTGAGTACTCGATCACACAACCTCAATCAAACACACTGACTTGTGGACGCATGTCACTTATCACACAGTGTTACGATGTGAGCAACTGATTCCTCCGTTTCCTGTACAGCGTTTTTCTCAGCTCTGGTTTTAATTCAACTGCTGATGTCACTGTCAATGACCTCATTGTGCTCCACACACACACACACACACACACACACACACACACACACACACACACACACACACACACACACACAGAGACAGGTTTAACATGTTTATTAGGAGTAACTGGTGTGACACACACACACTTTGTACAGTCAGGTGTGTGTATAAATGTTATGTTAATTAACACGAAGAAAAAACATTCAGCTCTGTTTGCAGAGTCTCAGTGAGGAAGTTCATGAGGAACGAGTTTATAGTGTGAGCCGCAGGACGGACAGCGCTGAGGTTCTCCTTCATGCAGCCAGAACCACACGATGGCTGTGTTATCCTCTTCACCTACAACACACACACACACACACACACACACACACAGTTAATGTACGCACTCACACAAACGCCACATGACGGTAAAGATAAAGTGATGTGCTGAACGCAGACGTACAGACGCAGCCGACGAGGCGCTTGTTGTTGATGGAGGGGACGATGTGCGGGTCGTCTTTGGAGCCAGCGTACTGCTTCGGCTTCAACACACTGTATGGGTCCTGAAACAACACACACACACAATTAACACACACTCTGAGCAGGTCAGTGTTAATCAGTGTGTTAAAACTGAGTTAGCTTTAGCTGTTCATACCGCGCCAGCCTTCAAGGACTTCAGAACTCTTTTCTCCAGCCCAGTGGCCTGCTGTTCATCAGTGGGAATGCCTGAAGGTCACACACACACACACACACACACACACACACACACACACACCTGTTAAATTCATGACACTCTAAGTGCACAGAAACAGGCTTCATAAAGACATCTACATGAAACTCCGGAAATGTAAAACCTCTTTAGGTTCTTTTTTTCCTTGTTTAAGGACACACGAGTTCCCTGAATTGTGCATGTGTCCAGTGTCGAGTTTCCCAAAAGCACTGAATTCTCGCTCCCCAGTTCCAATCAGGACACATTTATTTACATTTATGGCATTTGGCAGATGCTCTTATCTAGAGCAACTTACAATTATCTCATTTATACAACTGAGCATTGAGGGTTAAGGGCCTTGCTCAAGGGCCCAGCAGTGGCAGCTTGGCAGTGCTGGGATTCAAACTCTCAACCTTCCAATCAGAAGTCCAACATCTTAACCACTGAGCTACCACTTCACCAGTTAACACATTCCTAACTGTGTGATGCTTTTGGGAAACTTAGCCCTGATGATTTACTGCAGCAGCGTCTCAGTGGTTAAGGCTCAGGTTATTGATCAGGTGGTTGTAGGTTCGAACCCCAGCACTGCTGCTCAGAGCGCGACCTTTCTCCATGAAATTGCGCTTTCTTTCTGCAGAAACACAACGCTGGGCTGTTTAATGCACATAATTTCCAAACTTACCTTTATAACTAAAACACACGTTAAATAACTTTCCTTAAGCATTAAAAAAAAACACCAGTTGTCAGATTTACAAATAATATTAATAATAATAAAAATTTGAGCATCTTAAACAAACTGTATGAACTGCTTTAATTACAGCAAAGGCACACTAACATTTATAATCTCTGATCATTAAAAATAACCACAAATCTTGAAAATGACAACTCATTAAAATTAAATTAAATAAAAGACCAGCACCAAAAATAAAACAGGTTATAAGAGTAAAGAGTTAAATGCTGATGTAAACTGAGAGATGAATAAAAAGAAATCTAAGTGACTTATTTCCCGGAAGCAGTCAGAAGGCGTCATGAAGATATTTCTATAAAATAATAACCTTCTGATAACACTGATAAAATTCACGCACTTTTAACAATTTAAATAAATAAATGTAAGCAGTAAAATCTGAATAAAAGCAGTTTGGATTGTGGGAATAGTGAATGAGAGCGTTACTCTGACTGAGCTGGTCTCAGGACGCCATTGCTTGTCCTTGGCCTGTTTTCAAGCGAGTCATTATACTGAAGATAAATAATAACTGAAACTCTACATTACTGAAATAAAGTGGTTAGTAATCCGCTCACCTCCAGCCGCCATTCCCCTGCTGAGGACCGGAGCGGGAGAACGGCGGCACAGCGCCGAGGCCCGGACTGCAGCTCTCAGTAACCTTGCGGCCATTTCTGCTTCTGCTTCTGCTCCGAATGCACCGGACGCACACTGATGACGCAAAACGACGACGGCGGACTGGCGCATACAAGTGACGTCTTACTCATACATGGAGGTGGTCACGTCACACCCATGCTTTTACTCTTAAACATGGATTTACATGCCAAAAGAATTCTTTACTGCAATATCAGCTGTTCTTTCCGGAATTAAATTATTAATGAAACGTTATTTATTATATGGACAAATCAGTCCAACTCCTGCTTCATTATACTGAGTTTATAAGTGAGAAATGTTCTAATAGGTAAATTAGTAAAGTTTTAAACAATCATTTTTTTCCCCTTTTCAGTCTGTAAGAAATAAAATAGATCTCTCTTCTGATTGGCAAACTCTTAAATATATTAGAGCCTCTTATCTAAAGTTTCCGTTTCATCCTAAAGTTAAAGAGATTGACTTTAAACTACCGGCTGATGTCCATCCCAAAGCTCCTGCTTTAATATCACAGTGTGCAGGTCTGTAAATCCTGTGGAAATAACCCTCAGCACACTGTTTCCCCATGCAAACTCTCTCCTGCTTTCTGACGTGCAGTGCAAGTTTAATTAACTGATAAAAGGTAGTTGTTGTGAACTTGTCTTTTGTAGATATTAAATATGGGAACTATAAAGAAGAAGGCCATATAAGTTTTTTGCTAAATAACATTATCTTATTGGCGAAGCATTTTCTCCACATATATATATATTTAAATCTTCCCCCGTTTATAGTATTTAAGAATTATATGGTACAATATCCAAAAGCCCTACCAAAAATTAAAAATAAAAAAGCTTTGTTTTTGTTGACATTATTTGATAAACATAATTTATTATAAAAATAGTGTTAATACCCCTGTGATTAATTTGTTCTCACTGTTGTGGCTGCATTAGTGTTTATAGAGTTTCTGTGTATCTTGTCAAGCTTTGTCAGGTGTCTTTTTTCTTTTCTTTTTTGTTAAATCCCCTGGTAAATATTACGTTGTGTCTAAGCCCCTGTTATAAGGTTGATTGAGTTGATTGTAACTTCAATTCGGTGTCAAAAGTGGATTAGTTTCTGTTAGAAAATTTCTGCAGTTTAATAAACTCCTGAGCAAAATATGAAGCTTTTAATGGTCTTACAACAAATCAGAGGTCAGGAAATGATCAAGAATGATCACGATGATCTGCATCAGGTGCAGCAGAAACCCAAATAATCACTAATCTTTAAAGAAAAAAAACATCCCAGAAGATATTTTGGGAAAATTTGTAACAGACGTGTGAGTTTGAATTTTACATCAAACATTTTAATCATTATTATGATTTTGTGTACAAGAAGACTATAGAAGTGAATTTCCCTGTTTCAAGCTTTTCCCCAAACAGGAAACCAGCGAGTGGAGGCACAGGAACTCTCAGGAGTGCATCTGTTTCATTCTGCTCATTTCCTGACCAGTGATTTGATATAAGATCATTAAAATCTTCATATTTGCCGTTTTGAGCTTGGTCCATTTTTTTGCCCAGGAGTATACATTAGTATTTTTTGTTGGATCCTGTTTTCTGTTTGTTTTTTTATTTATGTTTTGAACCACGTTGCTATTTTATATTTGTACAATCAACATCTAAATCTACATGTCCCATAACAACCCGTTCTCCAGACTAACTATGGCGGGGTGTCTGATCTTATCCACAAAGGACCGGTGTAGGTGCAGGTTTTCATTCCAGCCAAGCAGAAGCCACACCTGAGTCTACTGAAAGCCAAGATCAGCTGATTAAACAGGTGGAATCAGGTGTGGCTCCTGCTTAGCTGGAATGAAAACCTGCACACACACCGGCCCTCTGTGGAAAAGATCAGACACCCCTGACCCTATGGCTATCTATCTAATTAATAATTATTAATTAATTAATAATAATTATGCATGACTATAGTTCATAACTAACTAACTAACTGAGTTTCAGTTTTACACACCTGTAGCATGACTTTGGCGTTATTCTCCTTTGTCTTTAGAATGGAGCAATAATGGTTTATTGGTTTATAAAAAAATAGTTGACAGATTATTCAGTTATAAAACAATTGTTTGTTACAGATCTCTCCTGAACTTTTATTAGAATCTGAAGCTGTTTAGAGTTCATTCATAAAAACACAGGCTGATATGGAAAAATGTGCAAAACATTTCATCTCTTCGGTATTAAAACAACATTTTGACTGAAAATGAAGCTCTTTACCCCAAACGTAGCCGAATTCATGTTTGACTTGCAGCTGCAGTGGCTGATCTAGATTATAAATACAGTGTCTCCAGTTAAGCACCATGTAACATTTGCTTCATTGCTTTAATGTGTGTGTTTTCTAAAATAATGAATCCAAACACAGTACTTTATCAGTTTATTGTAAATGTTTGTGTTCTCAGAAACAGTTTTTAAAGGAACCCAGTTGAACAGTAATCTTACGAACATATTAATTACATGTATGTAGCAGTTTGCCTGCTGTGTAACTCAGCACAAGCTTCTCAGTCTGCAGCGTAACTGCAGCAAAACCACCAAACCGTCAGGAACATTTCAGCAACAGATTAAACATTAAACTGCAATTTAAATGAGCTCCACATAATTAGCGGGAAACATCCCATAATGCCCATCAGGCCCGTAACCGTGCCACCAGCCTTCATCCGCCATCTCTACAACGGTGATGATGTCACCAGGGTCAAAGGTGATCTCAGTGTCATCAGCTGAGGAAAGAAAGACACTGTGTTTAGCTTTAAAATGCTTTGTGTGACTGCGTTCCAGTCCCGTTTTATACACGTCCCCTTAAAGAGCAAGATGAATGTTAGAGGAATGTTAGATTAATGTTAGACGAATGTTGGATGAATGTTAGATGAGCGTAAGGTGAATGTTAGGCAATGTTAGGTTAACGTTAGAAGAACATTACATGAGTGTTAGATGAACGTTAGGTGAACGTTAGAAGGTTAGGTGAACATTAGGAGTAGGTTAGGAAAAGGTTTGGTGAACGTTAGATGAACGTTAGGAGGAGGTTTGGTGAACATTAGGTGTACGTTAGGAGAAGGTTAGGTGAACATTAGGTGAACGTTAGGAGGAGGTTTGGTGAACGTTAGATGAACGTTAGATGAACGTTAGGAGGAGGTTTGGTGAACGTTAGATGAACGTTAGATGAACGTTAGGAGGAGGTTTGGTGAACATTAGGTGAATGTTAGGAGAAGGTTTGATGAACATTAGGGGAACGTTAGGAGAAGGTTAGGTGGACGTCAGTGGTAACAGAATGGTGAAATAATGTATAATACATTAATAGTTATAAAATTGTGAGTTTAAAGGTTTTCACCCTCCATTCTGAATGTGACAATTCTGTGTGTAAATGACAGCAGCACTCACCCGCCTGATAATCAAACAGCGCTTTAGCGTAGAGACTCTGCTGCAGACCAGCCGACTGTTTAACTGCAGACGTTCTGCCATCTTCCACCTTACAAACACACACACACACACACACACACACACACACACACACACACAGTTAGTAACACAGCCAGCTGTTAGTCTGAGCATCTCCGAGCTCCAGCTCCACGTCTCTTCTCCTGTCTAGTTCATGCTGAGTTTCTCGGCGTTTAATCTGAATTCAATATTAAAACTCTGTATGATGTCACACCTTTGATGTCATGGGATTGACAAGACTTTGGCTTCTGGAGGTGTGTAAAGATGATGAAATGGTGAATTAGATCCTAATCCTGTGTGTGTGTGTGTGTGTGCGCGTGTGTGGTCCTGAATCTGGGTTTGACAAATCAGCAGTCTTTTTTTCTCAGCACTCAGTTTCTTGATTAAAAACCTGGCAGTTTGGACTTTGTCTTTGTGTTTTAATAATAATAATAATAATAATAATAATAATAATAATAATAATAATAATAATAATAATAAATAATAATAATAAATAATAATGTTACTTGCCTCATTATAGACTCTGTGTTGTGATGGAACTGTGTCGTAGCTGTTTTCTTCCAGCTGTTTCTCTTCATTATAAGCTAAACATTTCACACACACAGGAGTGATATTTCAGCCGAGTGACATAAACATTATTTTCTACATCACTATCATTCATTAGACTACAAAGAATAAATCATTCAGTTACTCAGCGTTCAGAGCTTCTCACTGCCTCCAACACAAATCTATAAAAAAACACATCACTTCTCCCCTGAACAGCGCCACTCGGTTCACATGGTACCGGAGTGAGAAGGGAACCGCATTCAGCGCGGCTCCTTACGTGTTCGTATGGCACAGCTCGCTTGGCAGTGAAAATAGACACAACATAGAATTATGGGTAATGGGTAATGATGAATGTGTAAAAATTTAGGCTACGTTCTACAAAAAAAAAACAACGAAAACATTCGGCTTAAATTCCACGTGCCATAAAATACATACACTCACTATCCACTTTATTAGGAACACTTGTAGACCTGCTCATTTATGCAGGTATCTAATCAGCCAATCATGTGGCAGCAGCACAGAATCCTGCAGATGCAGGTCAAGAGCTTCAGTTAATGTTCACATCAAACATCAGAATGAAGAAAAAGTGTGATCTCTGTGACTTTAACCGTGGCATGGTTGTTGGTGCCAGATGGGCTGGTTTGAGTTTTTCAGAAACTTCTGACCTTCTGCTGGGATTTTCACACACAACACTGAGCGAGCGACAGTTCTGTGGATGGAAGCGCCATCAGAGGAAAAAGGCCAGACTGGTTCAAACTGCCAGCAAGAATATAGTAACTCAAATAACCACTTTTACAACTGTGGTGAGCAGAAAAGCATCTTAGCATGCGCAAAACATCGAACCTTGAGGTGAATGAGCTACAGCAGCAGAAGACCACATCGGGTTTCACTCCTGTAAGCCAGGAACAGGAATCTGAGGCTCTCATGGGCTCAGACTCACACACACTGTACACACTGTTGCATGCTGTAACTATGACACTATTAAATAATAAAATCGTCCCCTTTAAAATACAAGAACATTTTTTTTCCACATTGAAAACATCGGAGGAGAAGCATCTTACATCTGTTCTTACTGATGTTCCTGCACTGTTCTTACTGATGTTCTCACACTGTTCTTACTGATGTTCTCACACTGTTCTTACTGATGTTCTCACACTGTTTTTACTGATGTTCCCACACTGTTCTTACTGATGTTCCCTCACTGTTCTTACTGATGTTCCCGCACTGTTCTTACTGATGTTCCCTCACTGTTCTTACTGATGTTCCCGCACTGTTCTTACTGATGTTCCCGCACTGTTCTTACTGATGTTCTCGCACTGTTCTTACTGATGTTCTCACACTGTTCTTACTGATGTTCCTTCACTGTTCTTACTGATGTTCTCACACTGTTCTTACTGATGTTCCCACACTGTTCTTACTGATGTTCTCACACTGTTCTTACTGATGTTCCCTCACTGTTCTTACTGATGTTCCCGCACTGTTCTTACTGATGTTCTCACACTGTTCTTACTGATGTTCTCACACTGTTCTTACTGATGTTCTCACACTGTTCTTACTGATGTTCCTGCACTGTTCTTACTGATGTTCCCTCACTGTTCTTACTGATGTTCTCACACTGTTCTTACTGATGTTCTCACACTGTTTTTACTGATGTTCCCACACTGTTCTTACTGATGTTCCCGCACTGTTCTTACTGATGTTCTCACACTGTTCTTACTGATGTTCCTGCACTGTTCTTACTGATGTTCCCGCACTGTTCTTACTGATGTTCTCACACTGTTCTTACTGATGTTCCTGCACTGTTCTTACTGATGTTCCTGCACTGTTCTTACTGATGTTCTCACACTGTTCTTACTGATGTTCCCTCACTGTTCTTACTGATGTTCCCTCACTGTTCTTACCGATATCATTAGTGCTGCTCTTGCCCGGTTGTGTTTCAGAGACTCTGTTAGTGAGGAAGTTTGTTTCTTTTTGACTGAAAATGTCTCTGGGGTTGACGGCACGCTGAGAAATGATGGGCGCTGCATCCTGCACAAACACAGACACCCTGATTCAGTATTTATCTTTATTACATGTATTAATCACTCACACACACACACACACACACACACACACACACACACACACACACAAATTTAATATGTGTTTAATTCTACTCTGCATCACACACTGAACGCTGCATGTGTTTACTCACATTGGCTTCCTGAACAGATCTGGAGCTTCTTATTCCTTTCCACTGAGCAGCCTGAAGTTCTTGCTCCACCTGAATCCATTTCAGATGTTCAGATGTTAAGCACTCACTCATTAACATCACACTCTGAGCACTTTATTGATTTTCTTACCGATTTCTGTTGATTTATATTTTTAGCTTCCTGCTTCTTCTCCTGCAGCCTGCGAGTCAGAAGAGAAATTTTTGTTTGCTTTGTTTGATTTTAGATTTACAAAATAAAAAACAATAAATCATTTACATTCAAATTAATAATGAATATAAAAGTCACAGGCTGAGAGTGAAGTGAGAGAATCACAGTAGGGAAGAACACGTGAGAAATTTCAAAACATTTTTATGTAGAAACAAAAACACACAATAATTAATCAAACATCACAGAAAAGAGTAGAAAAGAAAAGCAACTTAATATTAACCAGCTAGTATAACAACAATCAATAAAGTATTTAATTCATTAGCAGCATACAGTACATTGATAATTATGTGGAGCAAAATCATTTACAAATTATACTCTAATATAATCTAATCTAAATCAAAATCAATCTAATCTAATTTAATCTAATCAAATCTAATCAAACTTTAAATATAATTGAAATACAATTTAACCTAATCTAAACGAAGTCCATCTAATTTATTCTAATCTAATCTAAGTTTAACCTAAATTTTATTTAATAAAATCTAATCTAAACCTAATTCAGTCTAATCTGAATCAATCTAATCTAAACTGCATTAGATAAGGGCAATGATGAAATGTAGGTAGTGCACTTTAAAAGTTCGTAAATTCTGACTGATTAAAAAGATCAGGATCATTTTGAAGGGAATGAATAACAGCTGAGATTCTTCTCTCCGTTTTCATTCTGGATTAAATGACCAGTTTACCCGTATACGCAGGTCAAGTTCAGTTATGCAGCACTGTACTTATTAATATTATTTTATGATATTACTAATATCTAATATCACATTCTAGCTAAAAGCGTGAGGATGTTCATGCTACTTAGTTCATTTGTTCATTATTTCATTTGTGTGTCATTTGTTCTTGTTTGCTTAGTGTGATGGAGCACAGACTTTGGTAAATGATGGTGAGATTCTCTCCAAATAGCCGTTACTTTTACAGAGTGCTCAGTGTGAAGGCCGGAGCTTTCTGAGGCATTAGGGTGCAGCCATTATCATTCAGAATGCAACACAATTCTCAATCTCAATTCATCTGAAATGGTGGTTAAAGTCGACCAATAACACAGTTTCAGGCTTTAATTAGCTGCTGGAAGCAAGCGAGAGATCTGATTAATGTGATGATCTGATTAATGTGATGATCTGATTAATATGATGATCTGATTAATGTGATGATCTGATTAATGTGATGATCTGATTAATGTGATGATCTGATTGGTCACCTCTGCTGATCGATCTGTTTGGCTCTCTCTCTCTGCCGTCGCTCTCTCTCGGCCGTCTCTCTCTCCTCCTGTTCTTTTCTCTCTTTCTCCACTCTCTGTCGTTCCTCCTCTGCTTTCTTTCTCTCCTGCTGACGGCGAGTTTCTTCCTCTTTCTAATGAAGAGATGCAGAGAAAGACGAGTAAAACTCAGTCATACCCTCCTGCACTTATTTCATGTGGAACTGGTAGGTCTGTGCCTGTTGCCAGTTAACCGGAGTTACCATGGTAACAGCCCTAGTGGCGGTAAAAACTAATTTACCATAAGTTTAAAAAAAATCATTTATTTGATGCACATCATAGCAGACACTAATATTTCCTCGTGTAAACTGTTAAACGTTTGGATAATGTAAAATCCTACATTAACACCACATTTATTGTACCTAGCGTAGATAGAAACACTTCAGCTGCATTCACTCAGGTGTGTCAATGGTGGAGTGGCTGGAGCTTTATGTCCCAGGGCTCTGGCTTCTTAGCTTCTGGCTCTCCCTTTTAGTTATGCTGTCATAGCTAGTCTTGCTGGAGTCCCTGCTTGCGCTCTGCACGCAAAGTACATTGTCCTTAACCATTAGAGGACAAAAGCTCACCTAACAATCTCTCCCTCTCTCTCCATCTCTCTCTCTCTCACTCCCTGTCGAGCTACACATGCTACTCCTGAGATGCCAGTGATGCCAGTGATCCTGATCCCTTCTGCTCTCCAGACGTGCCTGATCCATCCTGATGCCCTACTTCTGGTTGGAGTTCTCATCGGTTGAGTTGCTCGCTGCTGCTGGAGCTCCATATGGACGGCCTGAAGAACTGTTTGGATTGCTGGGGATGGTGCCACCTGGGGGCTGTGGAGATGGTGCTGCTTGGGGATCATATGGGGAGCTGCACTGTACTGTAATGGCTTGGGACTGCGATTGCTGTAGTGGCTTTGGGGCTGCAGTTGCCACGAGCAGCTTCGTACTCAGGACTCCATCAGTGGACAGTGGATAGATTTTAACCAGCCGGACTTCTTGCAAAAACTGTGATGAATTTACTGGTTGCACAATTGCACTATTTGTCCATATAGTACACAGTTATAGAAGGGAATGATTTATAATCGCACTATCCGTTGCACCCAGATGAGGATGGGTTTCCTTTTGAGCCTGGTTCCTCTCAAGGTTTCTTCCTCATATCATCTCAGGGAGTTTTTCCTCACCACCATCACCTCTGGCTTCCTCATTAGGGATAAATTCACATATTTACAATATATTTTTTGTGAATCCATTTATTTCTGTAAAGTGGCTTTGTGACAATGTCCATTGTTAAACGCGCTATACAAATAAAATTGAATTGAATTGAGCTGTGCTTGTTGAACAGGCTCAGGCTAAACTTAAATTCATCCAGCAACCTGTGAGGCCTTGCCCTGCCGACCTGAACCCCCTCCCCAGCCTCCTTTCATCAGGGTGTTTGGTTAAAATACACGTCTTCACTTCACTTCTCCATCTGCACATGGCAGCTGAAAGAACAGCATTAACTTAGTGAGACGATATGACGTACAGACTGAAGACTCTGTAAATCTGAAATTAAATTGTTTCAGCTATACTGTTGCTGCTGGTCCACTGCTGTGTGAGCAGTCCACCTACACACACCTTCTCTTGTACTGCTAGTGTACAAGTGAGATGCAGGTAATACACACTTCTGAGTCATTAGAGAAGTTCAACAAGGGTGTGTTTAAATCCAGCACTGAAATGCACGATTGTCTCTTACCTCCAACTGAGCCCAGAAATTTTCCCTGTCGGTTCCATTAATTTCTTCTAAAGCACTGGTTTTACAATACTTTGAACCCTACACACACACACACACACACACACACACACGGATTTAATATGTGTTTAATTCTACTCTGCATCACACACTGAACACTGGATGTGTTTACTCACTCTGGCTTCCTGAACAGTTCTGGAGCTTCTTACTCCTTTCCACTGAGCAGCCTGAAGTTCTTGCTCCACCTGAATCCATTTCAGATGTTCAGATGTTAAGCACTCACTCATTAACATCACACTCTGAGCACTTTATTGATTTTCTGAGATTTCCTTACCGGTTCCTGTTGCTGCTGATTGTGATGTTTGGTTTCCTGTCTCTTCTCAAACAGTCTGTGAGAGACAAGAGGAATGAAACCTTCACTACAGAGAAAACAAACACTAACTGCATAAACAACTGCATTTCATTTTCATTTCAAATTAGCTTAGGTATGCTAATTATAATCATAAGTGATGTCTAGTCCATGTTAACCACAACATCAAAGACTTTTCACCCAAAATGGATTTTCACTCTTGTATTTTATGTCACTTTAGTGTAACAGCAGATCTGATGTGATGAAGTGATTCATATGATGATCTGATTAATGTGATGATCTGATTAATGTGATGATCTGATTAATGTGATGATCTGATTAATGTGATGATCTGATTGGTCACCTCTGCTGATCGATCTGTTTGGCTCTCTCTCTCTGCCGTCGCTCTCTCTCGGCCATCTCTCTCTCCTCCTGTTCTTTTCTCTCTTTCTCCACTCTCTGTTGTTCCTCCTCTGCTTTCTTTCTCTCCTGCTGATGGCGAGTTTCTTCTTCTTTCTAATGAAGAGATGCAGAGAAAGACGAGTAAAACTCAGTCATACCCTCCTGCGCTCATTTCATGTGGAACTGCTCGTCTGCATTTCAGTACGCTTTTTAACGCATTATGGTTTGTTCCGTCATCTCAGTAGAGTTCATTAGCATTTGATGAGCTTTATATGTGCAAATTACAAGCATTATATTAGTATTATGTGAGCTTTCAGTAATTGTGCACTGAATTTTTGAATGATTAATGACCACAACATATGCATTTAATGAGTATTAGATGAATATTAGATGAATGTTAAATTGGTGTTTAACATTATATGTGCTTTAGTTTAGTGTTATTTGAGCATTATCTGAGAGTTATATGAGTGTTTGTTGTTTGATAAGTGCTTGATATTTAGATAAGCATTAGATTAGTGTTTGATGATTGATAGGGTGCTATACAGTA
Organism: Pangasianodon hypophthalmus; assembly: GCF_027358585.1. Classification (NCBI taxonomy): domain Eukaryota; kingdom Metazoa; phylum Chordata; class Actinopteri; order Siluriformes; family Pangasiidae; genus Pangasianodon; species Pangasianodon hypophthalmus. The sequence continues at coordinate 25,163,549 of NC_069726.1, forward strand.
TATGAGTTATGGGTGAATGATGATTTTTAAGTGGATTGTTTGATAAACGTTATGTCTGTGTGAGATTAGTGTTATTTATGCATTAGGCTGTTCTCTCACCTCCATCTGAGCCCAGAAGTTTTCCCTCTCAGTTCCTTTAATTTCCTCTAATGCGCTGGTTTTGCGATATGCTGAACCCTGCAGTCACACACACACACACACACACACACACAGAAACATGGTTTTATTATTCCTGTCAGATTGATGGGTTTAATAGCTATAGTAAAATCTGAAATCATCCAGAACGCGCTGTGTGTTTGTCCCTGTGCAATCTTTTATAAACACCATGGTATGCATGCTATAAACACACAGTGTATATCTCACCATGTTGTTTATTAAAGATTGACACGCAGTGTCTCACCACAGGATGTGAAGCTGCAGCGTTGCTGAATTGATTTGATTCAGTGTGTAAGCTGTAATTCACTCCTACAGCCTGACAGACTTTATTCATGATGAGTTCAGGCTCAACATCGTCTTCTGAATGCGCTTTAATTGTCACATGAGCTCCCTGCAATCACACAAATACAACAAACATATGTGTCAGTACTACACACAATAACGTAATACAAAAGCTATGGCCATGAAATCTTCCTCTCTGAGGCTCCGCCTATAACCACTCCCCCTCTCATTATACAGGTATGCCTAAACATTGTCCATGTTACTCCAGTTCCCTTTGTGCCTTCTAGTTCAAATACTTCTTATGGTGCCTAGTGTCCTTCCTACATCATCACTTTGACAGGCCTGCCAGCTCTCGCATTGGTAGCAGGGGAATTCTCTTACAGTGGGCTCTTTGGCTTTCACTCGGATTTTACTTTTTATTCTGGGCCACTGACAAAAACACAAAAAGGAACTCCCGTGATGCCCAGTATGGGAATTAAAATGGCAAAACAGTAAATGGTCATTCTGTCCTTCTTTTAATCTGTCCAATCTTGATGTCAATGTGGAAACAGGCAGAAGCATTCAGCCTAAAGCACAGCCAAGCACAGTGTTTCCTCCTGCTGATATTCTAGTCTTTCAGCCCATAGTCCTCACTTAACCAGCCTGACTGCCTGCGGGAAGAAACTGTTCAGAAGTCTGGAGGACTTGGCCCGGATGCTCCGTAGCCTGAGTCCAGACAGGAGGGGTGTGAACAGTCCGTGTGAGGGGTGAGAGATAAACATAGCAAATATTCAGCTGGCTGTTGAGTGCAGGATGTTTAGTCATTCTTCTTTCCTAGTCATTAGCAGTAGTTTTATTTGTGATACATTACAAGTTTTGTCAGGCCAACCAGGCAGGAGTCACATTTGTTTCCATTAGGTTTAATCAGCTCTTCCTGGGCTCCAATCAACTATCAGGTGTACCTCCTATTTGGCTAGAAAGAAAGCCTGCAGCCACACCAACCCTTTGTGGATAAGATTGAAGACCCCTGACATAGAGTGTTTTGGGAGGTGGGATGTTTCGGTGCTGTCGCCCCCCTCACTCTTACGCATTCACTCAGGTTTGTTGACAGTGGAGTGGCTGGCCGCTTTATGTCCCAGGGCGCCCTCAGGTCTGTGATACTTTCTGACTCTCCCTAAGGCTTTTTCTTAGTTATGCTGTCATAGCTAGTTTTGTCCCCGTTTGCACTCTGCACACAATGTACATCTTCTTAAACCATTACAGGTCAAGAGCATACCTAATAATCCGTGTTCTCCCTAAATTTAATTGAATTGAAGTCTTTGTCTGATAAATCAAGATTGCGTGGACGAGTTCAGATGCTGTCATGGCTGCTCTGTTAAGACTGTGTTTTTTTTTTTTTTTTTTTTTTTTTTTTTAATTTCATTTTACTTACTTCTTATGCCTCCACGTCTTTGGCACTCATCACCTGTTATTCCATCTAAGCTGATCTTCAAACTCTCCAGTCTTGGTATCAGTCCCACTCTCTGCAACTGGACTCTGGACTTTTTGACCAACAGACTCCAGTCTGTTAGAGTTGGCAACAACTCCTCCTCCACCATCATCCTAAACACAGATGTACCACAAGGCTGCGTGCTTGCGTGCACAAGGCAAAGGGCCCAGGCGATAAACCTGAAAGGGTTCCGAAAACATTCACTGACCAACTTGCTCCTGTGCTGCACCTGTGCTAACCACTATTTTCAATCTGTCCCTGACACAGTCCATTGTCCCCACATGCGTTAAGAGATCCACTATTATTGGCTTTGACCTCTGGGGTGATGAAGTGCTTTGACCTCATCTGCTCCTCTCTGCCCAGCAACCTACAATCCTCTCCAGTTCACTTACTAATCAGATAGATGACACTGTCTCCCACACACAACCATATCCCATCTGTGCATGGGAAGGAAGAACTATGTGAGACTGCTGTTCATTGATTACAGTTCAGCCTTTAACACCATAATCCCCCTAGGCTGTTTGGTAAGCTCAGGTAGCTGGGACTGTGCTCCTCATTCTGCCCTCACTCTCAACACTGGAGCTCCGGAAGGCTGTGTTTTAAGCCCTATGCTGTACACTCTATACACACGTGATTAGGGAGCCACCCACTGATCCAACACCACAAGTTTGTGGATGACACTGTGGTAGGCCTGATCACCAAGAATGATGAAAAGGTCTATGTGGATGAAGTGAATAGGCTATTCCAGTGGTGCCAGACTAAACATCAGCAAGACTAAAGAACTGGTTATGGGCTTCGGAAGGGAGCAACAGAGGACATACACAGCTCTTATGAACAACAGGACCCTAATGGAGAGAGTGAGCAGCTTCAGGTACCTCAGTGTACATGTCAGCCTGTCATGGGCTCTTCAAACCTCTTCAAGGACCTGTCATGGCCTCTTCAAACATTAAACTTGAGGAAGTTGCACATCTCCTCAGCTATCCAGAAGTCCTTTTATACCGCCATAATAGAGAGCAATCTCACTGGAAACATCAACGCCTGGTACAGTAACTGCAGTGCTGTGGACAACAAAGCCCTGCAGAGGATGGTGAACAGATCATCAGTTCAGCACTTCCCACCCTGCAGGACATCTATACCAGTTGGTGCAATACCAGAGCAGAAATAATCCCAAAAGATCCAACACACCCCAACGATGAACTATTCGGATGGCTTTGGTCTGGAAAGCTCCTCCGCAGCCACATGGTCAGGACTGAGAGGCTAAAGAGGATCTTTTTCCCCTAACCCGTCAGAACACTGAATTCCTGAAGACTATTCCAGCTCCTCTGCACATGACACTAAATGCACACATGCACAGCACCAGCATATAGCTTCTGTACTGTATGCCATATATAGCACATTTGCACATACACAGGCCAGATTGTATATGTGTTTATACATGTACATACATAAATACATGTATTTTGTATGCTCTTTGCATGTGTTTGTTGCTCGTGTAATTATTCTGAATGATCTTATGTTGTTTGCTATTGTCTTGAATCCCCTCTTATCTTATTACCCATTGTTATATTGTCTGTATGTTTATTATTTTGTTATGCACAGTCTTCAGAGCTATGTGATAAATAAACTGTTGAATCTTGAATCTAGATTCGTAGCCAAGACCTGCTGCTACAATCATAAGGACTGTCCTGTGCTCAATCCAGGACACTCATACACAATCTGCTCATACTGATCATCCTATAAACACATTCAGAACTGTTTGTCTTTGCTCTTCTACAGCTGTATTCTGTAATGATCTGGTCTCACCCAGGAGAGGATTGTCTCCCTTTTGAGTCTGGTTCCTCTCAAGGTTTCACCCTCATTTCTTTTCAGGGAGGTTTTCCTCTCCAGTGTCGCCTCTGTCTCGTTCATTATGGATCTAAATGTACATCTGGATTTCTGTAAAGCTGTGATGTGTCAATGTCTATTAATAAAGTAGGAAGGCATTGATACTTACACTGGTATCAGGTATCGGCCAAATACTATGTAGTACTTGCAAAAGATGCCCCAATACCAACATCTGATATCAGGTGATACTGTGTGAAGTAAGGCTAATGTACATTGCCATATTAATGACAGCAATCCCGACATATTTTACAAATATTGATCAAAGCAAAGCAGCAAAACAGACTACAAACTGTGCTCTGTGAAAATACAGCATCTTCCTACAATACAAGCAACCTGATAAAACATCTTAAACATAAAACTCGAGGTATGAGGAGTTCATGAGGAGTATGAGGAGTTCACTACTAGCAGCACTAGCTAGGCGAGAAAATATCTACAGATGACACTATGTGAGTGAAACTAACAGCTCTTGCCCAACGTGTTGTTCTTGATCAGCAGCTATCAGTCATTTACAACGAGGTATTCAGATGCATTGAATACAAAAATGTACTTTACTTACAGCTGTACAGAAACAGTTTTCCAAAGTGAAACAAAACCCACACTTCTCCACTGCAAAACTACTCCATCCAATCTAATGCACTTTATTTAAAATCAACTTGCACACACGCATGCTTTTCAGTGCCACTATTTAAACGGAGAAAAATAAAATAATACATCTCTGATTAATACTAAATGCCAATTCACACCTACACACACCACTTACAGACCTCATTCAATTCCATTTTATTTTATTTTTTTGCCTAATTCTAGTGCTTGAACTAGGCCTCTTCCATTAATTATTAAACGTTAAACAGTTAATATCTCTCTCAAAACAAAAAAGTTAATTTACCACCTCATAATCATTTTAAATGAGTTAAATCCTGAGCTTTTCTTGTCCCTGTAGAATATTTGAATATTTGAGATGGTATTCTGCAAAATATTTGCAAAACAGAATAATTGATTTGTGGCAGAGAAATAAAACACACACATTACATGATCTTCATCTTCTCCATATTAATAAATGTAAAACTCACCCTTAAAAAACTGGCCATGGTGTGGAAGTGATTAGCACACACAACTCTCCTCATACCGGTCACTCCTTCACCAGTCTAAACACACACACACACACACACAGAGTATATTTCCTGCAGTTCTTCTGAATGGCATTTTAATGAAAGTTCTTTAAAGGATCTCTAATTAACACCATTCCTCTGTTTTAACTCACCCAGTTAATGAGAATAAATTTTGTCACTCCGGAATTCGGATCAATCACTCTGCAGAATGCGTACATCACTTTACCCACGTCGAGCTCCTGCACCATCTCATCTAAACCTCCACCTGAACACGGTGAGGAACATGATTAACCCAAACCTCCACCTGAACACGGTGAGGAACATGATTAACCCAAACCTCCACCTGAACACGGTTAGGAACATGATTAACTCAAACCTCCACCTGAACACGATGAGGAACATGATTAACTCAAACCTCCACCTGAACACGATGAGGAACATGATTAACTCAAACCTCCACCTGAACACGGTGAGGAACATGATTAACCCAAACCTCCACCTGAACACGGTGAGGAACATGATTAACCCAAACCTCCACCTGAACACGATGAGGAACATGATTAACCCAAACCTCCACCTGAACACGATGAGGAACATGATTAACCCAAACCTCCACCTGAACACAGTTAGGAACATGATTAACTCAAACCTCCACCTGAACACAGTTAGGAACATGATTAACTCAAACCTCCACCTGAACACGATGAGGAACATGATTAACCCAAACCTCCACCTGAACACGATGAGGAACATGATTAACTCAAACCTCCACCTGAACACGATGAGGAACATGATTAACCCAAACCTCCACCTGAACACGATGAGGAACATGATTAACCCAAACCTCCACCTGAACACAGTTAGGAACATGATTAACTCAAACCTCCACCTGAACACACACACCCACACACCTCCTTTTGCTGCTACTTGGATATCATAGCTGTTTCCTTCATATGTGAATAAAACCCTGAAATACAGATACACAGAGCAAATGACAAATAAGAGAGAAAATTGTATCTTCTCTAAAGTCCAAACTCACTAGTGTGTATTAGTTTGTGACAGTGTGTGTCACTGTGCAGTAGTGTGTGTTAGTGTGTGATAGTTTCTGTTAATGTGTGAGTGTGTGTTAGGTTGTTTTAGTGTGCATTAGTGTCTATTAGTGTGTGTTAAGCTGTGTTACTGTGTGTTAGTGCATGATAGTCTATTTTAGTGAGTGTTATTGTGTGATAGTGTGTGTATAGCTATGTGTGTATAGCTATGTGTAAGCCTGTGTGGATAGCTGTGTGTAAAGTGTAATAAGTTGTGCATCTTACCAGTCAGTGTCAGTTTTTCCGTTCACCACTTCATTATAAGCATCTGAGAGTTCTGCACCGTGTTTACTCAGATTCACCGCCATCATTGATAAAGTCTTAATCTAAAAACACATTATCATAAAACTCTGACATGAACACCATTAACACTGCTGTCTCAACTCTAAAGAACACACACACACACTTACCTCCTTAAGCCAAACCTGTGTTTAGAAAATCATGCTAAACCAGTTTGGGAACATTTAGAGCAGAGGAACACCTCAAAACTCACTCACTCACTCGCTCTCTCTCTCTCTGACACACACACACACACACACACACACAGGTAGTGAAGTAGGGTGTGTGTGTCTGTGTCTTTGGATCACTCATCAGAGCCTACATTCCACCCTGATCACTCCAATCTGTGTGTTTGTTATGTGTGTATGACGTGTTTCTAATCGAGATACAGTCATGGGAAAAAGAAAGTACACCCTCTTTCAATTCCATGTTTTTGTTTATTAGGACCTAAATAACGATTGGGTGTTCCTCACCAACTTCTATAAACAAACAAATAACCTCAGGTATTAACAAAAAACATAACAGATTTCAATATGTAGTCATTTTTCCCCAAAAACATTTAGAAACGTGGTGGGAAAAAATAAGTACACTCTTCCTACTTCCACAATCATTAAGAGAGTAATTAGCAGCCAGTTGTTACTAATGAAATGCATAAGATTAGTTAATCATCAAGACGTGTGTTGACTACCTCTGTAAAACCAGAACTTTTGGCAGTTTGGTGTTCTGGAGCACTCAGGTGTGTGTCTACATCATGCCAAGAAGAAAGGACATCAGCTGTGGCCTCAGAGATGCAAATGCTGGTTCTGAATAATAATAATAATAATGTGTTATTGAATAATAGGGCATATATTTTGGAAAAAATGCTACATATGAAGTATGAAAGCCTTTAATGTCACTGTATATCTCTGTATACAACAAAATATTGAATTGAATATTGAACAAAATATTGAAATCTGTCTGAGGTTATTTGTTTATTTATAGAAGTTGGTGAGGACCACACAATTGTTATTTAGTCCCTGATAAATAAAAAAACTAAAAAAAAAAGTATGATTTGTGAAGTTAAAATATGACATTCATTCCCACACAAATGTGCTATTAAAAAAAACAAAAAAAACAAGATGAAATGCTCAAAATTAGCTGCGACATGCATTTGAGAAAGAAGAGGGTTGTCAGAACTATACACATTTATGTATGTTCTCCTACCTCAGAGCAATAACTAATGCTTGACATGCTGCAGAAAATAATGGAGTAAAAGTATAAAGTTGCAAAAATTGAGTACTTAAAAAAGTGCAGATAGTGAAAAAGTGCTCTAACAAATTATATGTACTTTGTTACAGTACACCACTGTTGCCAAAACACACTAAATTGTGGATAACAATTCAGATAATATGGCCATGAGATACAAAATCAAGGCCACGCAATCATAAGTGTGCACCATGAACTATTTCATGCTCTCAGATTTCTACTTTGTGATTTGTTTTTGCTGTTCTCTAAAGAAAACATTCTTGTGAATGGTCCCACACAGATCCTAAAGTTTACTAATAAAAACATTTATTTCCAAGTCTCGTGGATAATTTTTCACTTAGATACTGTAGACTTGTACCTAAAAACTTCCACTGTAATCAATAAAGACATTGATGCTCTTAAGGAAGATCCTTTTAATACACTCAGTACAGTTTGACTTTATAGTTTAGTTATAGTAGTGTAAATATTTATAATGGCTCTAACCAGCTCTCATCCAGAAGAGGATGGATTCACTTTTGAGTCTGGTTCCTCTCAAGGTTTCTTCCTCATGTTATCTCAGAGTTTTTCCTCACCACTGTCACCTCTAGCTTGTTCATTAGGGAACTAAATCTATATTCTGCTTTGCTGCTTTCTGACAAAGTCAACTGTTAAATGTGCTGTACAAATAAAATGGGAATGCTTGCTTGCTAAACGCCTGCATGGTCTCTGCTTGTTCTTGTCATGGTCCGGGCTAGGCTCCGGTGTTTTCCCCGTTCCCTTGTGTTTTCCTGTTTTTTCCCCTTCCTGGTATTTCCTGTGTTTTTCTCTCTCTCTCCCTGTTATGTGTGTGTCTCTGGGCCTGGCGCTCCACTCCACACCTCTTCCTAAGTGAACAGCGAACACAGCAGATAGTGCAATTATAATTCTTTACAGTATTCAGGTGTAGAAGAGTAAAGACAAACAGTACTGAATGTGTTTTACAGGATGTTCAGTATGATCATTTTGTATACAGGTTGTGTGTAAGCAAATTGTGCACAAATCTCCAGAATCTGATGAGATTATTAATTGAAGAAGGTTTAGACTTTGACTAATTTTAGGATGTGCAAATCTTTTGGATGTCCATGTAGGAACATCAGCAGCAGCTGGGAGTGAGACACAAGTGCAGAAGCTCTGAGCAGAAAAGAGAGAAAAATGCATTCCAGATGGACACAGTAGCTGCTGCCACAGGAATGGAAAAAGACAAATGGAAAGTTAATAATAAAACACTTACTTTTAAACTGAATACATGAGCAGAGTGCAACGTACTTTCTTACAAATACTTCAGAGGTGTTGCAGGGAAAACCATGTCGATGGACTAAACAAGCTGCACGTTAACTGAGTATTCTGCCCAGAAGATGGAGCCAAAGGGAGCAAAAGCAAAGCTCATGTGCCAGTATAAAGACAATAAAGCTAAGCTTGAATTCCAGATTATACAGAGTAATTCACCTGCCGTTCTGGGAAGATCAGCCTGCACAGAATTAGGACTGGTCCAGAGAATCTACAAAGTAGAGATCCTGAAAGAGTTTGATGATGTGATTATTGGCTTGGGGTGCATACCACGGTTACACCATATAAAGATTGATCCAGCAGTGACTCCTGTGATAAATCCACCAAGGAAGGTGCACTAAAAGACAAAATAAAAGGAGAACTCAACAGAATGGAAAGCCTTGGAGTTATCGAGAAGCAGACAGAACCCACTGACTGGGTCAATAGTATGGTAACGGTAGTGAAGGAAAACAAACTAAGAATCTGTATCGATCCACAAGATTTAAACAAGGCCATAAAGAGAGAACACTACCCACTCAGAACAGTAACCATGGGTTCTGGCAAATCCAGCTTGATGAAGAAAGTTCTAAACTTTGTACATTTAACACACCATTCAGTAGATACCATTTAAGAGGCTTCCCTTTGGTGTTTCTTCATCCCCAGAAGTCTTCCAGATGTGCATTGCTCAGAGACTTGAGGACCTAGAGGGAGTAGTGAATATCATGGATGACATACTTGTGTGGGGCAATAGTGTGGAACAAGATGATAAAAGACTCAGAGGACTTGTAGAGTGAGTCAGGAGCATAAATCTGAAATTAAACCAAGACAAATGCAAGAGTAGAATGCCAGAAATAAAGTACATAGGACATGTACTGAGTGGAGAAGGTTTGAAGCCAGACCAAGATAAAATAAAAGCAATTGTGGAGATGCCTGAACCACAAGATAAACTTGCCCTGATGTGATTTCTACGTATGGTCCAATACCTTGCAAAGTTTGTACCAAACATGTCTGAGGTCAGTGCCCCACTAAGGAAACTCCTTTAAAGTGATGTAGTGTGGGACTGGGAAACTCCGCAGCATAAAATCTTTGAAACTGGGCTACCGCATCAAACGTACATTAATGTCAGCTACTACACAGAGTTTTATCAATAATATCCCAGAGTAATCAGCCTTCATTGGATCACAATCTGATCCTGAAGAACTTGATCAGGTGACTGAATGCTTAGAATCAACATTGTACTATACTCTAGATAATGCAGCTCCACTACAAAGAAAAATAATTAGAGAGAAAAACTAGCACCCTGGTATTACGATCAAACGCGCACCTTAAAACAGACCATGAAGATTAGAATGTAAATGGCGTCAAACTAAACTGGTAGTATTTCAAACAGCATGGAAGGACAGCCTTCTGAGCTATAGAAAAGCTTTTTGTGCTGCTAGATCAATGTATCTCTCCACCCTAATTGAAGAAAATAAAAATAATCCTAGATTCTTATTTAATACTGTAGCAAAATTAACTAGGAATAAGACCACCACAGAGGCATGCACACCATCAATATGTAGCAGCGATGACTTTATTAATATTTTCATTGACAAAATAGAAAATATTAGGCAAAACATTCAGAGTATTAATTTAAAGCCAGACAGTTTTAAAACTAACCCTGTAGATAATATAATATAACAATATCAGATCAATGATTAGAATGATTTATGCCCCTTCAAGAGACCAAACTATTTTCACTAATTTCCTCATCAACCTGTATACTAGATCCCTTACCTAAATGTTTCTTCAAATTCCAGAAACAATCGAACCTTAGCACTGGCTTTGTACGTAAATCTTTTAAACTAGCAATTATCAAACCCCTGATTAAAAAACCTGAACTTGAACCCCGTCGACTGTCTAATTATAGGCCAATATCAAACCTCCCTTTTATCTCCAAGATCCTGGAAAAGGTTGTAGCACAGCAGATATGCTCATACCTATATAGGAACATTTATGAAATCTACCAGTCAGGATTTAGGCCTCATTATAGCACAGAGACAGCGCTGGTTAAAGTGGTAAATGACCTCTGATCAGGGTTGTGTCTCCTTGCTTGTGTTGCTTGACCTTAGTGCAGCTGTTGACACCATTGATCATATTATTCTCCTTGATAGATTAGAAAATGTTGCTGGAGTTAAGGGAACGGCCCTCTCCTGGCTCAGGTCTTATTTGACTGATCCTTATCAGTTTGTAGATGTAAAAGGTGAGTTTGGTGTTCTGCAAGGCTCTGTTCTAGGACCACTGCTCTTTTCTTTATATACAGTTGAGGTCAAAAGTTTACATCCCCCTTTCAGAATCTGCAAAATGTTTATTATTTTACCAAAATAAGAGGATCATACAGAATGCATGTTATTGTTTATTGTTTATTTAGTGCTGACCTGAATAAGATATTTCACATAAAAGATGTTTACATAAAGTCCACAAGAGAAAATAATAGTTGAATTTATAAAAATGACCCCGTTCAAAAGTTTACATCCCCTTGATTCTTAATACTGTGTTGTTACCTGAATGATCCACAGCTGTGTTTTTTTGTTTACTGATAGTTGTTCATGAGTCCCTTGTTTGTCCTGAAGAATTAAACTGCCTGCTGTTCTTCAGAAAAATCCTTCAGGTCCCACAAATTCTTTGGTTTTCCAGCATTTTTGTGTATTTGAACCCTTTCCAACAATAACTGTATGATTTTGAGATCCATCTTTTCACACTGAGGACAACTGAGGGACTCGTATGCAACTATTACAGAAGGTTCAAATGCTCACTGATGCTCCAGAAGGAAAAACCATGCATTAAGAGCCGGGGGGTGAAAACTTTTTGAATTTGAAGATCAGGGTAAATTTAACTTATTTTGTCTTCTGGGAAACATGTAACTATGTTCTGTAGCCTCTGAAGGGCAGTACTAAATGAAAAAAATACGATATTTAGGCAAAATAAGAAAAATGTACACATCTCCATTCTGTTCAAAAGTTGAGCCCCCCGGCTCTTAATGCATGGTTTTTCCTTCTGGAGCATCAGTGAGCGTTTGAACCTTCTGTAATAGTTGCATATGAGTCCCTCAGTTGTCCTCAGTGTGAAAAGATGGATTGCATTTTGTATGATCCCTCTTATTTTGGTAAAATAATAAACATTTTGCAGATTCTGAAAGGGGATGTAAACTTTTGACCTCAACTGTATGCTACCTCTGGGTAAAACTATTCGTAAACGTGATATTAGCTTCCACTGTTACGCTGATGACACACAGTTGTATGTTTCAGCAAAGCCAGATGAGAGACAACAGCTTAATAAATTTGAGGAATGTTTAAACAATATTAGACACCGGATGTCAAGTAACTTCCTCCTACTTAATTCCGACAAGAAAGAAGTACTTCTGTTGGGACCACATGCAGCTAGAAGTAAGCTTTCTGTTTACATAGTAACTCTGGATGGTCTTTCAGTTACATCATGTGCAGCAGGAAAAAGACCTTGGTGTGATTACTGGAGTCAGTCTTTCATTTGAAGCTCATGTAGGTAATATTTATAGGATAGCCTTCTTTCATCTAAGAAATACTGCTAGGATAATGCTTTTATTGGTTGGATTGTTGTAATGCCTTACTGTCTGGATGTTTCAGTAGGAGCATAAACAAGCTCCAGTTAGTCCAGAATGCAGCAGCGAGAGTCCTTACTAGAACCAGAAGATATGACCACATCACCCCTATCTTATCCACACTGCATTGGCTCCCGGTCAAATTTCGAAATGATAAGAAAATACTACTATTGACCTATAAAGCACTGGATGGTCTCGTGCCTCAGTACCTGAGCAAACTTTTGGTCTTTTATGATCCGCCACGCCTACTTCGATCAAAAGGTGCAGGCTCTTTGTTGGTACCTGGAATAGTGAAGGCTACAGCAGGGGGTAGAGCTTTCTCTTACAAAGCCCCACAGTTATGGAACAGCCTTCCACTTAGTGTTCGGGGCTCAGACACAGTCTCAGTGTTTAAGTCTCAGCTGAAAACATATTTGTTTAGTCAAGCCTTTTGTGAATAGCTTTCTTAGGTACAGGAGCAGGTCTGGAGGGTTCACAGGCATAGAGTGTTGTGGGGAACTGGGATGTTTGGATGCTGTCGCCCTCCCCACTCTCACGCGTTCACTCAGGTTTGTCGACGGTGGAGTGGCTGGAGCTTTATGTCCCAGGGCGCCCTCGTGTCTGTGTTGCCTTTTGGCTCTCCCTTTTAGTTATGCTGTTATGCCAGAGTCCCTGCTTGCACTCTGAATGCAATAACCATTGTCTTTAACCATTACTTCACAATGAGCATACCTAATAAACTGTGTTTTTCTCTCTCTCTCTATGTCAAGCTATATACATATGCTACTCCTGAGATACCAGTTATCCTGACCTCTTCTGAACTCCGGACCTGCCTGATCCATTCTGATGCCCTACTTCTGATTGGAGTTCTCATCACTTGAAAATCACTCGCTGCTGCTGAGGATGGCCCACATGGACAGCCTAAAGATCTCCATGAGATTACTGTGGATGGTACAACATAGAAATCTTAAAGATGGCTGTGGGTGTTCTTCCAATAATAGCCTTAGGACTGCAATTGCTAAGAAAAGATTTGCACTTGAGTCTCCATTATCTAAGCATTAATAACTTCAAAACAACAGACTTTAAGTTGAAACTATAATTCAGAAATGACTTGGATGCTCATACTTATAAGTTGCTCAAAAGCTCATAAGTTCCTGTTTACACTATTGCATTGTTAGCACACAGCCTATATAGTACACAGTTACAGAAGGGAATTATTTATAATCGGTGTCACCCAGATGAGGATGGGTTCCCTTTTGAGTCTGGTTCCTCTCAAGGTTTCTTCCTCACATCATCTCAGGGAGTTTTCCTCATCACCGTCACCTCTGGCTTACTCATTAGGGATAAATTCATAAATTTATATCCTGATTTTATGTATTTTTGTAAATCTGCTTTGTGACAATTTCCACTGTTAAAAGCCCTATACAAATACAATTTAATTGAAATACAATAGTGAACATGTTAAGAATTAACATTGCCGCTAGAAAATTAACTGTGCCGCATGTCAGGATCTTGCGATCTCCCTGGACAATTCTCTGATTTCACCTTCGGTCACTGCACGCAACCTTGGGGTAACCATGGACAATCAACTGTCCTTTTCATCTCATGTTGCTAATCTGACACACTCATGCTGATTTCTCCTTTACAATATCAGAAGGATTCATCCATTTCTCTCCACACAGGCCACATAGGTGCTTGTTCAGTCTTTTGTCATTTCGAGACTGGACTACTGCAACTCGCTTCGGGTAGATCTGCCTCTAATTGCCACTTGACCTCTGCAACTGATCTAAGATGCAGCTGCGCAACTTGTGTTCAACCTTCCTAGGTTCCCCCACACCACCCCATTGCTACGCTCCCTCCACTGGCTTCCTGTAGCTGCTTCATCAGATTTAAAACACTGATGCTTGCCTACAAAGCCAAAAACAGACCAGCACCCACTTACCTCAAAGCACTTATCACACCCCGCACTGCACCACGCTCCCTCCGATCCTCTAGCACTGCTCAACTGAACCCACCACATCTCGGGAAGGCATGCATCAAGACCCACCTCATCCTTAAGACTGATGGTATTCTTAGTCAGAGAACTAGTGAACCAGTATCAGGATGTATTTATTGATAGAGACTTCAATGCACTTCTTTAAGTCGCTCTGGATAAGGGAGTCTGCCAAATGCCATAAATATAAATGTAGAAAGTTTGTGAACCCTTTACAATTTTCTGTATTTCTGCATAAATTTGACTTGAAACATGATTTTCTTCTAAGTCCTAAAACTAGATAAAGAGAGCCCAGTTCAAATCATGCAAAATGCATTGTAGTTTTTACATTTTTTTTGAGCAAATATCTTTTTGAGAAAAAGAACTTCTAGGAGAATGTGCTAATTTAAATTGAAGTAATTGAAATCAGGTGTTTCAATCAAGAGGATGGCAATCAGCCATGAGTTTAGCAGGCCGTCCCATGGTTCAAGAACATAAACTTGGGTCTTCACTATCAATGTTTGGTCTTCACCACACAGGTTTATGGAAGTGTGCCATGCCTCAATCAAAGGTGATTCTTGATGAGCTCAGAAAAAGAGTCGTCAATGTACATCAGGCTGGAAAAGGTTACAACAACATTTCTAAAGAGTTTGGCCTACACCAATCCACTGTGAGGCATATGATATATAAATGGAGGAAATTCAGCACCACTGATACTCTCCCAAGGAGTGGTCGTCCAGCAAAACTCACCATAAGGGCACGGTGAATAATATTACGGGAAGTCACAAAGAACCCCAGGGTAACATCTAAGGACCAGCAGGCCACTTTTGCATTGAGTACTGACAATATTTCTGAGTCCACCATCAGGGAAACACTGAACAAGAACAGTGTTGCAAGTTAGGATAGCAAAGAGGAAGCCACTACTCTCCAAAGTTTGCTCAAGACCACATGGGTACGCCAGAAGCCTACTGGAAAAACCTTTTGGTTTAAATGAAAAGCATTATGTTTAGTGAAAACCAAACACTGCATTCCAACATTAGAACCTCATCCCAACTGTGAAGCCTGGTGGTGGCAGCATCATGGTTTGGGGCCGCTGTTTAATTGGGTTCTCTTTATCTAGTTTTGATCACATTTAAGGTCAGATTTATGCTGAGATAAATCTAAAAATTGTAAAGGTTTCACAAACTTTCTAGCAGCACTATAAATTAGTACATGCTAATATATATCCACTGTGACCCTGACTAGGATAATGCACTTACTGAAGATGAATAGATGAAAAATAGTATTAAAATGTGCGTACATTAAGAATAATCTTTATATAATAATTAACAAATCTAATATATTCAAAGTTTAAAGAAAAAATTTAAAATGATTATGGAAGTAGAAAAGAAATGGAAAAAATTATTACATAAAACAAAGGCAGCAACAGTTGCTTAAACAATATTTTCAAAAAAGTCCCTTGAGGCTCTGTGGTGAGACTACTCATTTACTTACTAATAATCCATGTCTGAGAGTACCAACAATTTGGTTCACAAATGACAGTGAACAAGCATCTCCACCTGATGTGACTTTGTTGTTGTTGTTCTTTTGGTTGCTCCCGTTAGGGGTCACCACAGCGGATCATTGGTCTGCATGTTTGATTGGCACAAGTTTTACATCGGTTGCCCTTCCTGATGCAATCTTCCCATTTTATGAGGGCTTGGGACCTGCACTGACAGTATACTCCCAGTGGCTGGGTTACTTAATGCGATTTTCTGAAGTTCAAAATGGGATAACATTTAAATGTTTTATCAAATAGTTCTTTATGTAAACAGAGTGTGATTTTCTGTCACTCACTTGATAATGTTTGCAGTGTTAAATATTATTGATAAAGACTTCAAAACACTTCTGTAAGTAGCTCTGGATAAGGGCATCTGCCAAAGGCATAAATGTAAATGTAAAACAGTGACAATAGTGGCACCCCGTGATTTCAAAATCTTGGGGTAATATTACAAAAAAACTGAACAAAATCTCCTCAAACAGAGTTCCTAAGTAGAGAAGAATTCAAAATGAGTGATAAACTACTACTGCTGGCTAGGAGATGCATAAAACCTCCTACTGTCACTCAGCGGTACAAGGAGATCTATCAGATACTACCCTGGTACACAGAGGAACGGAACAGGGTACCTCTGGACTTGGGGATAGAATAGAATATTAATTTGATTCAGGAGACTGACTAAAGCACAGGCATAAATGTAAATGTAATATTTTTATTTTATTTTGATTTCATATAAATTTTCTGCCACAGACTCTCTCCAGGTCGCTGCTATTAGCCCAGGTAGCATCTTGCCCTTTCAGACCTGGTATTAACACCCATCCCAGGTTATCTGATCACAGCTGTACAACTGACACGAATAAACTGGTATTTCGATGTGTCTCAAAGTGTCTAATGACCACTGACATGTGGTCTGGATACGGACATCTGCTAAATGTTGTAAACATAATGAAAATAAGCAATTTAAACTCAACAGCATGTACCATATATAAAAGTGCATGCAAATCCATGCAAATTATATGATCAAGTTGACCAAGTTGAGGTTTACATTAATTAGCCTTCTTATGTGCAAATTTACACACTCTCAAGAGCACGAGTAGGATATGAATGTTTTTCCGAATTTACAGGATTTTACACCAAATTTCTTGTGTAAACGCTCATAAAAATCATTTACGCATAAATCTGTTTCGAGACCAGTTTGATTAATGAGACCCAGTGATATTCATAGAAGGGTTACTAAAATATATTAAGGTTGTTAAGAACTATGGCATGTCTATGGTATATAGCTTAAGATGTGCTCACAAAAGCAAGGCTGCCTGTAAAAAATGGTAGCAAAAAAGCTGAAATTTATCATAGGTGTTTAAGGGTTACTATAACACTAACATCACCAAATATTGTGTTGTTAAAACTGAGTTGTTAGAACTGACAGTTTATTTATTTTGTTTGCAAATTACTCTGATCAAGTGCTTTCCCACGAGAATTTCTGTACACATATAACTATTGTTTAAAAATGAGACGTTTTGCAAATTGTCCACAAATCTCTCTTTTGCCCAGAAAGGAAATAATCTAAATACAAAAATGTATTTCAGATGAATTGTTACTTAGAAGGGTTACCCGAGAAAGGTATACTGCTTTTCTTTTCCAAACTTGGACATGATACAGACATATCTGAAGGTATACACTTGTTGCATATATTAAAATATATAAAATACACAATAAATGTGATAGATAATACACACAATTGGTGAAAAACAAGAAACATGGACAGCAACATAATCTCTTAAATACAGGTGCTATATAAAAAGAAGAATGTTATCAGATTATACAATAATTTACTAGTGTTCAGAATGCAGAGGATGTGACATTCTCACTGAGGTGTAGGTTCTGAAGTGCTAATGGATGTGTGCAAAATCAGTATTCAATTCAAATCAAGGTGTATTTGTCACATGCACGTTCAGAGCAGGTACAAAGTGCAGTGAAATACACTACAATATAACAATGTGTATAGGGGTAAGGGAGAGTGCAGGGGGGAGTTGGTGGTCATGAGTTCAGGGTTCTGATGGCTTGGGGAATGTCTATATTTGAATGTCAGGTGGGTTGGGTGGAACTGGTCCACTCTTTATAGATGATGTTCCTGACTGACATCCATCTCCATCCTCAATGTCTCTCAGATGCATTTCACTTCCTCGGGCGCCGCAGCAAAAAAAAAAAGGCTTGCCCACTGCTCCGGGTGTGTGTTCATGGTGTGTGTGTGTGTGTTCACTACTGTGTGTGTGCGCACTTGGATGGGTTAAATGCAGAGCACAAATTCCGAGTATGGGTCACCACACTTGGCCACAAGTCACTTCACTTCACTTCACTTACTGAAGAAAAAATTGATTTAAGAAGTAAAACAAACCTCAAATTGAAACTAACTGCATTACAGAAGTCAGCTCTAAAGGGTTTTCAACCAAGTATAAGGTATTAAAATGTACTGACTTGTGAAGATGTATTTAGAATATAAATGTAAATAAATGCCCTTCACTTTAATTTCATATATTTTACTATGCCCTCATAGATCTATAGAGTGGGTGACACAGGTTGGTGTAACTCAGATTCAAATGATAAACCAAAACATTTGTGGAAAATTTATCAGCCTTGTGCTATGCAGCTATTGAAGATCATTTAGAGTATTCGAATAACATGGGTGGAGTTTTTGACTATGAAATTGCCAAATCTTTCTTGTCTGTAGCTTTTGGGGAAATAGTTTTGCATTTAAAACAAGCACTTTCCAAGTCTATAGTTAATTTTGAGATCTGAGTGTGTGAAATTGCTGCATGAACTACTCAATATATGCACTTAGCCCATTATAATTCTTGCTCAAGCTGCAAAAACACATTTAGTAAAATTGATCTTTCATATTGTCTGATGCATTTTTGCTCTTTAACTTAACAGGCTTTGCCTTTAAAATTCATATTTGTTTTCCTATTGAGTCTTCAACTTTATTCACATTAATAGTCATAAACTCAAGTTGTGTGAAACTGTACATTGTGACGTTAATTTTATAAGATTTGACCTTGCATTCTTCACACAGTCTGAGAGAAGCACCCTCCTAAATTTCACCGTGAATGTGGACCAGCCCCATTGTGTTCCAACTTAAAAATTAGCTGGTGATTTGCCTAAATTGGTTGTGAATTTCAGTTGTATTTTTTTCACCCAGTTGGGTATAAATATCTGACAAGCTAAGCGAAGAGGAGGCTGGTTAAGACTGGCAACAATAAATCTCCCAAGTCTCTCTGTTCTAGAGAAAACATTTAGACGAGGTAAGAACGTTACAGCTTCTATTACAACTAGTACTGCTGCTACTACTGTAACTACTTCTTTTACTGTTACTACAGATATGTATATTATTTTTACTACTATTATTAAAGTACTTCATAATAGTACTATTATACTTAATGCCTCTACATTAGGAAATTGCAGATTCACCCATTTGTTACTGTTTTGCCTCTGTACTCCAGCAATATGGATTTGAATCTAGAGTTTGGGCTTTGCTATGTTGGTATGTTCACAGTGAGAAAATGCTTCCATCTGAGTATAAGTTGCAGTTCCTTCTTATTTTTACTATAAACTATAATGTTCTTGGCAGTTATGGAGTCCAAAACCATTGAGATGGCAGCTCTAGGAAGGGCTCTGCATCCTGGCACGCTGTATGACTGCCGCAGTGATTCCTTAATTCCAGGTAAACATCCCACAATATTTTACTTGCAAGGTTTTTGCAAGGTGACATCTGATTCACCTTTTGGGATGAAATTAAATAACAATAATGTGAATTAAAGCTATGTACTTAAAAAAAAATGAAATTTTGTGGTGAATTTAGTGCATTAATTGTGGAACAGGTAATTGTGTTGTATCAGAGACGTAACTGCTGCTCGGACAGTTGAGCTCAAGATGTGTGTGCAATGTGAAGTTTGTTTTGTTGCACTGTGAGTCTCAGTTATTCACTGAGAGTATATTCTACCCATTTGACCCTGATATGCACACACAAAACTATAAATGCCATTCAAGGACCATACTTATGTAACGTACATGTAAATACTAAATTCCTATAAATTCTAAAAAAAAAAAAATAATTGTGCTTATGATGTTCCTCAGCATCTTAATTGGAGACAATACCTCTCAAAGGCCACATTTCATAAGGCATGTTTTGCCATAATTTGTTAATTAAACCTACTTAAAGTGAGTTGTAACAGCATCACTTTGAGAGATTATCCATTAAACCATCAGCATGTTTTTGTTCATTGGAGAACCAATAACAGCAAATCTAAAGCAAAATGTATATAATGACACAATGGCCATGGAACCACAATTTAAGTAAAGCTCTCAGCCTCAGATGCATAATCTTCACCAAGGTTTTGGTTTCAATAATCTGAATGTACCACCCAGAAAATTACATCTAGATCCTGTGCAGCACTAGGCTGATAAATTCAAATAACTAATGAGTAACTACTGGAGTAACATTTTAACCTAAGTTGGCATGTCTGAATATCGTCCATAACTAACAGTTTTGACTCTTGCACAGTTTGTGACAGATGTATCAGTTGCATTATCTCACTCTTCAGGTATTTCTCTATGGGATACTGAAACAATAAAGAAGGGTTTGGATTCACGTCGGCAGCCCAAGACGGATCTGAATTTCACTGCTTCTGACTCTCTCAATGAGAAAGCAAAACTCCTAGAAGTGAGCGCCTCCCTTAAAGCTAGCTTCCTGGGTGGTTTAGTTGAAGTTGGAGGGTCGGCCAAGTACATGCGTGATAACAAATCCTCCGCACGTCAGAGCCGGGTTTCTCTGCAGTACAGCCAGACAACAAAATTTGAACAACTTACTATGGACCAGATGGGCAATATCACCTATCCTGAAGTGTTTGAGGAAGGAACTGCCACACATGTTGTTACTGCTGTACTGTATGGAGCTCAGGCTTTCATGGTGTTCGATCTAACAGCCAATGAGAATGAGGATAAAGAAGAAATCGAGGGAAACCTAAATGTAATGGTCCAAAAGATACCTTCACTTTCCATTGAGGGAGAAGGAGCTCTAACCATGAGCGAAACAGAAAGGAAATTAGCTGACGCTATTAACTGCACATTTTATGGTGATTATGAACTTGAGCAGAACCCCACCACATACATGGAGGCCCTGCAACTGTACAGGAAGCTTCCATCTCTTCTGAGGGAGAGGGAGAATGATGCAGTACCAGTGAAGGTTTGGCTTTATCCCCTTGCACGACTGGGTGAAAAAGCAGCTACACTGAAGAGGGAAATTCATAAAACACTTATTTCTAAAACAGATATTTTATTGGAGGAACTGGGAAATGCAGAGGCTCAATGCAATGACCTGATTACAAACACAACAATAAATGATTTCCAGTATGTGAAACTAAGGCTGAAGACATTTCAGGAATTGCTGGATGTCTACAAGGCATTGTTCCTAAAAGCGTTGCGTAGGCTCATTCCTGCTATACGGGGTGGAAAGGAGAAGGAGCAGGCACTAGCAGACATTATAACCATCCATCAGAAGTCTCCCTTTAGAGCTGAGAAGCTGAATCAGTGGCTTGAATACCGTCAGGGTGAAACAAATCTGCTGAATCTCTATACCCAGCAACTGGCTGGTGTCCCTGTTGTGAAATACTCAGCCCTGTTGAGCAACATTCTCTTTAATCCCAATGTTGATACCGTGGTGTGCTTCTGCTTTACCTCTCTGACAGATGAAGACCCATATTTGTCAATTTTAACTAAATTTCTGAAAGTGGAGCAGTTTGAAAAAATGTCAGCAATTCCAGAGTCAGCTGACCAAGACATCAAGGTATGGTTCCACAAACCTGAAGTAATTGAGAAGATGAAAGATAACTTTTTTCTCTTCAAAGGTTTTTTCCAGGCAAATAAAGATGAGACAAAATCCAGGTTTGTCATTGTGTCAGTCTCTGACCCCTCCAACCCTGGAATCTCCATCCGTCTTTACAAAAAAGGGAAAATTGTGGAGAGTGCGTTTCAACCCGTGTCCAAACCACCTGCACCCAAGGTGAACATTCAGGACAGAAATATAATCCTGAAGCTGCAGAAGTCCCCAACTGGATCGACAGTGCGGTTCAGAGTGGAATACAGGATAGTACAGGCCACTGATTCAGAAACTGATGTGGAAAAATGGGACGTTACAGAGACTCCAGATGCTCAGGAGAACTTCACACTGACTGGACTACAGCTAACAAAGCAATACAGGATTCGGTACAGAGCTATTAGTGAAGTTGGAGTGAGTGAAGCCAGCGACTCTGTCCTCTTCTCTGCTCATGGAAAATATAAGTTATCTTTGAGCCAGAATTGGGTCAGTTAACTTTTTACATTTCTACTAATTTTGTTTCATGTGTGCAAGATTTTAACTCCATATACTGTATTGTCAGCCAAAATGCTTTTTATGAGAGTAGCTGAAAAAAAGACTAACTATACTAAGTTTTGACCACAACTGGCCTGCTCAACATTTCATACAATTGTCTAAAACACTCTTCATATCACAGGGAAATAAATCTCTCATAGCTTGCTGCTCAAAAGAGGTGACTTTAGCTATCTAAGTGCACAACTAGATGTCACTGTAAACTAAACCTAACCCTAGTATGTAGCTGCAAACTCTGATGTGAACTTCTCCTCAATCATTTTTCCTGCAGGTTTTTACAATAATACTTTGTTCAATGGCCCACACAACACAAAACACAACTTTGATTAACTGACCTATTTTATCCACAACTGTAATGAAGCAGCCTAATTAACCCAAATTAAAAAAAAATTATATATTTTCCCATCCACATTCTGACACATACTCTACATTTATCTTGTGCCTACACTCACTGGTCATTTTATCCTACCACACAGGTCACTTTGCAGACATACAATTACTGACTGTAGCCCATCTGTTTGGCTCACGATTTTGTTCCCCACAGAATTGGACACCTTCTTCTTTCATTACTGAGCTAAGGCTCAAAGTGATGAGCAGCTTGGGCACATCAAGGTGGAGTCCCTCAACCATTAAGCCAGTGGTTAAAAATCTAGCCAGCAACATTGTGAGTAACAGCTTCCACAGTCAGGCTAAAGAATGCAGTCAACTCAGTCATTTTAATATTTGTACCATTATATCAGTATCTGTAAAAAGCACATTTCCACTATTGTGACACAGCAGGAGCTGACGAATGTAGATTTTACTACGCAGTCCTGTTTGTGCTAGTGAAGAACTAAGATTAGTCATACATAAGATTTATATTTACTGCAGTGTTGATGTGTCTGACATTTGACATACATGAGGCAGAGGTGTTTGGGTACAGGTATAATCAGATTGATAGACATCTAAATTGGCAAGCAAAGATTAAAGTCAATCAAATTGGGTAATGCAAGCAAGGCAAAGGAGTAAGTAATAAAACAGAAGGAAGATCAAAATTTGGCAAACCTTCACACAGATCGTGTGTATTGGTGTGAAATTTGTAGAGAGTTCATTGATTGTGAATGGGAATCAGCTGTGGTGGGTTAGTAGGAAGGAGACAGTGTATGAAGTAAACTCTGGAGTGGAGTGTGTTGGTGGATTGGCACTGGCTCCTGGAGAGGTGTTGGATCCCGAAGTGACGCTAGCTCCTGGAGTGGTGGATTTTTTACATTTACATGTATTCATTTAGCAGATGCTTTTATCCAAAGCGACTTACAAATGAGGAAATACAAGCAAAGCGATATATCAAGCAGAGAACAATATAAGTAGTGCTACCATACAAGATTATTAATTGAGTGCTAGAGGAGCAAAGTGCACAGAGTAGAGGTGTAAGTGCAGGTGTAAGTGCAGATTTTTTTATGAGTAGGGACAAGTTAGGGGTTAGTTAAGTGTTTATGGTAGAGTTTTAGCTGTTTTTGAAGAAAGTGACAGATTCTGCTGTCTGGTTTGAGTTTGGAAGTTCATTCCACCACTGAGGGACAGTCAGTTTGAAGGTTCTGGAAAGGGACCTCAAGCCTCGCTGAGTGGGCACTACTACGAATCATTCGTTAACTGATCACAGGTTGCAGGAGGGAACATAAACCTCAAGGAGAGTGTTGAGGTAGGGGGGTGCTGTTCCAGACAAGGTCTTGTACATGAGCATCAAGGCCTTAAAGTTGATGTGGGCAGCTACAGGAAGCCATTTTTTGTATTTTTTTTTTTTATAACACTCAGTGAAGGTCATATGCATATTCTCCCCACAGGAAATTCCATATGAGGTTGGAATCTCTAAAGGGATGAGAACGGGAATAGCTTTTCACTTCCAGGGGGTTGTTCCTGCAGATTCAGACTTGTATGTATTTATGCCATTAACCACTTAAAATAAAAGAAAACATCATGTGACCTGCAGTGAGAGACATGGAATTCCATAGGCAGAGTTTTAATATTGATCTGTGAGACAAATTTTCCTATTTCATAAAGCAAAATTTTCCTCTTTCACACAGCTTTGTCTTTATGTTCAAGACTGGGAAGGGGGAAGATGATGACGTTGCTTTTTACCTGAGGATATACCCTGAGCTGGCTTCAAACCAGAGAATCTACAGTGAAGGAAAATGGGACAAAAAAGGATGGATTGTGGGATGTCCCTTACTCAAAGGATCAGCATTTGATATCTTCATTGTCATTGGAAATGAAAGCTATGTGGTATAGTGATTAATAGAATAAATGGATAAACATTACATTTACAGCAATAATGTAAGTTTAACAAACAGTACTTATTTGCTCCTCAGGTATATGTAAATGGCTGGAGATATAGCTCATTTAAACACTATATACCAGTGGAAAGGCTGACTACGCTGAAAATTGATGGAGATGTCATTGTAAACAACATTGGTTTAGTTTCAGTAAGTCAGATTCTCAAAGCACCAGTTTCTTTCTTTTTTTCTCTCTTTCTTTATTTTTCAAATAATGTGTACAGAAATTTGCAAGACAGGGAAAAACAAAAGGGGGAAACTGAAAACTGTGCAGGGCATTGGCTGATCAAGAATTGAAACACCTACAATCAAGTATCGGAGAGATCCTGTGTATAACTCTAAAACCTATGTATAATTGTGTATAATTTTCTTATCTTCAAAGAACTGGAGCACATCTGCCTTTGGTAACGAACAAAGGTCTGGTACCTCACGTTGGGAACTTTCAAAAAACCAGTCAGATGGGGCACAACCAATCTGCAAACCTGTGAGTAACAAAGCTTGAAAAGTAGTTTAAAATGAACATAACTTTTTGTTACCTACAGAATCGTAAAATATTAACAATACTATAAAACAATTAACAATTTAAAAATATTATGAATAGATATTTGCCATGGCCTACATGAACAATGTTTATGACCCTAACAGAACCAGCCCTATTTGGGCCAAATTCCTGGAGGACTGAAATATGGACTGACTTTGTTCTTCCAGGGGGTGGTTCCTTCAGATGCCAGCGGGTATGCTTTTAAAATACTGCCCACAATATACCTTCACTGTTATTAGCATAACACCAGTATGAAACATAACACTTCACATATATTCAGAACTATCCAAAAATCTTAGGCACATGTAATAATATTAAATAATGAAAAAAGAAAATTAATTAAATAATGATATGTTTTCTACATACAATAATAAAAAAAAAAAGTCAGTATTTGGTGTGCTTTGAAGAAATGCATCAATAGTCTCGGGTAGAAATGTCTCAATAGTCTCAGGTACACTACACCTTGTGCAGTTTTATAAGGAAATTAGCTGGTTATTTTTTCTAAGCATCTTGGAAAATCTGTCACAGAGACTTTGACTGTCACATTTACTTCTGTTTTTGCAGGTGATCTCTGACAATGTTCATTATGTTTTATTTTATTTGTCTGTAAAAATAGTCTATTACATAATATTACTTACTTTAATGACATCCAAAATTTTTCCTCTAACATTTCATTTTTTTTTGTTGGAAAATTAATTTTTTGGAAATCTAAAATGTTATTATTGACTCAATAATACAGAAGTCATAAAATAAACATCTAAGACAAAATTTGTTTCAAAAACATTTAGGCTGACCAAGACTTTTTTTATTCCAAATGTTTTATGTCTATTTTAGATTTGAAATAAATTACAAGACTGGGCCAAATGATGGTGATGACATCGCTTTCCAGTTCAGGCCTGAGCTGCACACTGTGGTCTGTAACAGTTACAAGAATGGAAAGTGGGAGGATCAAAAATCAATAGAGGAGGCGCTATTTGCTAAAGGAGAAGGCTTTGATATCCTCATGATTATTAAACCAAATGCGTATGAGGTAAGATATTTGGAAAATTGAAATGAATGAATCGTCAATTGTAAATTGAGTAAATAAGGTTATATTAAATGGTTTCATGTATTTGTTCAGGTTACTGTGAATGGCCGTGAACTCTGTAAATTTACCCACCGTATGCCACTGGACAAAGTGTCTACGCTTCAAATCCGTGGAGACGTCCTCATGAACACCTGTGCCATTATTCATGTAAGTCATTGTCATGTGATTAAAAAGAAGAAAAAAAAAACCACCATAAAAATTACCATTGCCAAGGTTATGTAGTTATGTATAACAACAGTAACAATAATAATAATAATAATAATCATTTTTAAATGTTTTGTGTTTAATTTTATCTATTAGCAAGAAAGGTCTGTATCATTTTGCCCAAGTTTTCCTTTTTTGTTTCACCCCCCCACTGTTAAAGTTTATTTTTAAATATACAAGAATTGGGGTAAAATAAATAAGTAAATAAATAAATCACAAAAAAAAAAAAAAATCATATATACTCCCCTCCACTCTTGGGCTTTAACCAAGAGTAGACATTCAGAACTATTAATTGTTTAAACAATGAGTCTAACAGGGCATACCTGGGCAACATGAAACACCTGTCAGTCACATGTTCCTATATTTCTGATCACTTCAAAAAAAGGGTGGGTTCAAACAAAATTTGCTATGTTGTTATATATAATATAAATTATAGTAATAAATTATATATATATTTTATATAATATAATTAAATTATAATTTATTATTATTATTATTTGTTTTTTTTTTCTACTAGGTGGACAAATTTAATCTGACATGTGACCTCTCTGCCCATATTTGAATATTTGAGGACCCTTTCATCTCCAGGAGCCTTGTTCAGATCTTTAAGACTATTTTTTCCCCTTGTTTGTAATGTAATGTTTTGTTGTGCTCAAGCATCATAATAGTTCCAGTTATACTCATAATTTCTCCTTTTCAAATGAATTCCTCCGAGCTTTCACAGTTTATCATTGGTGGACATTAAGGCAATACAGATGCTTTTCTATAGTTTGATTTTAAACACTACCCTGGTAACTAATGACAGTGTGGATTATTTGCGTTATCATGAGGATGCCTCTGCATCAGGAAGTAGCAGAAAATGAACTAAGGTAGGAGACAGAAAAAAGAGAAATAAACTAATGATATCTATTCAAAATAATAGATGTTTTATCTAAATAAATGTGTGGTAGCTGTAGCTGATTGATTCAATATTAGAATGACAAAGTTGATACATTCCCTGCTTAAGAATTAAATGGATGTTTTTGAAAATTAATTTAGATTTTTTTTCCCACCATTTCATTTAAAGCTCTGCAGTGGTGTAGTGCTCATCAAAATTGAAAATATTAGATAAATATGCTTTGCATTTATTTCTTTAATGAAATGCATTATGTGACCAAAGGTTCAACATTTTTATATTATTAGTTGACTCTAAAAATATCTTGGCTGACTTTGTTTTAATAAAATGTGATGAAGCCTTACAGCTTACATGTGAAGTTTTAATATGAATGTTAAGACTGAACATTTGTAAAATAAAATAACCCCATATTATCCAATAATAAAGTAAATAAACCCAATAGCCAATATTTGATATATTTGACAGATTTAAAATAACATTTCTGGGTCATGCAAGGACATGTGAAAACTCCTTGTAGAATTCAAATCAGGATTTAATATCTATATATTTTTAGCCCCACAAAAAGCAATTCAAAGATGAACAGTGTTTCTTGACAATGGCAATTAAATCAAATTCATGATTACGAACTCAAGCAAAATTCTGTTATTTTCTCTCAGCTTATCATTCAGCCTTTATTTTATTTTATTTCTTTACAATAAGATTAATTTAAAATTTTATTTTAGGCTATTTTTTTTTTAAATGGTCATTTACTGTACTTTATTTTTGCACCACTTAATGTCCCTGCTATCCAGTTGCAAAAAGGATTCTTGGATGGAATTCTCTGAACAAATTTTAATAGATATTAGAGAACTGGCTTTTATCTTTTTTATTTCAAAGCAAAGAGTCCTTTGCGCAAAAAAAGCATTTACAGAGTATGTATGATTTATTTATTTATTTTAAATATATATTTCCTTTCTTGACAATATTCATTATTTCTGAGGCAGAAAAGATTGAAAACACTTTTTTTTTAAATTAAAAACTATTTTATATTAGCTTTTCAGAGTAGTTTACAGAGGCATGAAGATATTGCCGTTATGAATTTTCAACAAATTAATTAAAATATTCAGTTTTTTAGCCAAGAACATACAAGATGCAATCAGAAGAATACTGAAGTAGAGGAGACTACAAATCAGTGACATGCAAACTCACACTGCGCAGTGCAGAAATAGCCCAATATTTCAATTATTCAATTACAGTGTCAATTACAGTGATATCAGCATCACTGTGGCTGGAGGGTAACGAAATTGAGTATCATGAAGATGTACAGAAAAAGGAATGAGCTATAAAACAAATGATTTTTCTATTTTCACAAAGATGCACAAGAAATATATTTGCATCAAAATAGAAGAAGTCTTTAAGGGTAAGCATAGCTTTCAAATGCACACAGAAGTGCTGTTACCTCTAATACCTGAACACCACATTGTATGGATCTGGCTGTGTGAACGCTGAGTATTTGAATATGGAAGTGTTGAGGTCATGATGGGGTTGGGACAGGAGTTAGTTAATCCAGATTAAAATAAACACATCTAGTATTTTCCTTCTCTGATCCATGCAATATTACTTTGATTTTATGTGACGTGTGAGTACGTAGGCAGGTGCATTGGAAAGTCAAAATGGGATCCTGGTCCACACACACAGCCACCACCCTTGGCTATAAGGTTGATGGTAGGCTTTACCTTGGTCTAGAATAGTAAACTAACAGGCTTCAACAGACAATAATGTGAGGCTTCTTTTTTAATAGAAATGTGCACAGCAGGGGCGATATGTAACGATTACAGGTAACACTTTATAATACTGTTGCATAACTCATAGGTAGGTATGCAGGAAATAAGCTGGAACAAATGAGTATTCTTCATTTCCACTTTACTCACATTACTCCTATAATCTCCTAGTAGTTAACTCCTCAGTAAATTACTCAGCAGGTATGTTAGGAGTGATTCACTCTTAACTAAACAGTAAGTTCTCCTGCAGAACAACTAACTAAATATGGCCCTTTTATTAGATCTACTGCTTAATTACTGATCAAATCAACATTAATTCCCAATTGCTAAGCCCAGTGTTGCCAACTTAGAGACATTTTTGTTAAATTTGGTGACTTTATAGACCCCTTTAACAACCTGAGCATAGCAATAAATACAGTGACTTTTTGAACAGACATTAACGACTATCCTTGTAATGGCTCTCCAGCTCACATCGCAGCTGCTGGCTATATGAATTGAGAGAGCAGGATCACTTGACTTACTGGAGGTGTGGAAAGCCTGATTGGGTTGTGCTTCCTTAAGCTGTTGTTCCCATTACCAATCACTGATCACCATTGTACCCATCAATACGTCACTGATGACCACTGCTCCAAATGACCAATAAATGATCACCATTGTTTGTCCCAATGTCAATCAAGCTTTGGTAAATGCAATGCCAAATTGGAGAAAGGTCAAAGGTCAGAGCTCAAGCATCTCTGAAGGTGGAGTGCTGGCCGCTTTATGTCTTACGGCTCCCTCATGTCTGTGTTAGCTTCTGGCTCTCCCTTTTAGTTATGCTGTCATAGCTAGTCTTGCCGGAGTCCCTGCTTGCTCTCTGCATGCAAAGTACATTGTCCTTAACCATTATGGGACAATAAGCATACCTGATAATCTCTCTCTCTCTCTCTCTCCCTCTCTCTTTCTCTCTCTCTACTCCTACTCCTGAGATACCAGTGATCCTGACCCCTTATGCTCTCCGGACCTGCCTGATCCATCTTGACGCCCTACTTCTGGTTGGAGTTCTCATCAGTTGAGTTTGCTTGCTGCTGCTGGGGCCCCATATGGACGGTCTGAAGATCATTGGAATTGCTGGGGATGGTGCCACCTGGGGGCTGTGGAGATGGCTTGGGGATCGCATATGGGGAGCTGTACTGTGTCCATTGTTAAAAGTGCTATACAAATAAAATTGAATTGATTTCCTGTACTGCATGATAGATGGAAAAATGAGAACCAATATATACTTTTCTGTGACACGTCTTACTCAAAAGGAACAACAGCAATTGTGTTCCTGTGCTTCTGTGGACTCTTATGGCTGATCATGCAAAAAAAGTTCATACTGGAATCTGCCAACTTACTTGTGCATGTCACTGGTACTATATGAACCAGAATATACATAAAATTTTAAATAAAAAATAATGTTGCTCTCTGACTGTAGTAGAGAGAATGGATGAAACAAAATAATAGATGTGCTTTTATACTGTACTAAACTGTTTCTTTTTGTGCTGGTTCTGATTTGGATTAAGTAGTATATAAATCTTGTCCCAACTCCACCATTACCCCAAACATATACACACTAAAATAATCAGATTTCACACAGCCAGATCTACAAGATGTGGTGTTCAGGTATTAGAGGTTACAGCTCTTCTGTGAGCCTTTAAAAACTATGCTTACCCTTAAGGACCTCTGTTTGGATGCAAACATTTTTATGTGCATGTGAAAATATGAATCAGCCTTCAGTCACTTATTCCATATATCTTCATGAGACTTACTATCCTTACTCTGCATCCACTCTCTTTTGTTATGATAAAGATGTCAACATTTCTTAACTTTTGAAACTCTGATAGAATAATTTAAATATTTTATAATTTCTGCACTGTGCAATGTGAGTTTGCATTTCACCTATTTGCACTATTCTCTACTTCAGAATGTTTCTAATTACATTTATTATGTTCTCAGCTTAAGAAAAAGGAACACTTTTGAACACATATAACACTAGGTATCTTCATGTATTTATTTGTAAAATATTCTGAGGTAATATAAAATATATATATTTTTTATGTTGTTTGACACATCTTCTGATGCTCTCAGTGATGTTCCTGGGGTCACAGGATGTTTAAGGTCTTTCAACATCAGACACCCTCACCCAGGTAACACAGCTGAGGCTGATCATAGCCCAGTTTGTGTCTGAGTAGCATGCCACAAGTCGTTCCTCTTAATCCAGACCCACTGTGTGGCCCGTTCAGCTGCCTCCGATGTTGTCTTGATGCCTCTAAACATAGTCAGCCAAGATATTTTCAGAATCTGCTAATAATATAGAAACAAATAAAAATATAATTGAACATGAGTGTTTACCATTTTGCATTTGGTCACATGTGTTTCATTTTAAAGAAAGAAATGCAAAGCCTATTGAACTAATATTTTCAAATTTGACACCACTGCAAAGCTTTAAATGTGCTGGGCAAAAAGTTCCATTTCATTCTTAAACAGTGAACCTATAAACTTTATTTCATTCTAATATTGAATTATCAGATACTATTAGCACAGGATTATTTAGAAAAACAAACAGATATAATTAGTTTATTTCTGTATGTCACCCACAGCCTGGGATAAATTATGACTATTATTGATTGACTATGATTATTATGATACTTGAGCACAACAAAACACAAAAGAAAAAACTGAAGATCTGGTCATGGAGATGAAAGTGTCCTCAAATATGCGCAGAGAGGTCGAGTGTCAGATTAAATCTGTCCACCTAGTAGAGAAAAAGCATATTGATGCCTCATGTATGTCAAATATTCAGTATATATATAATACATATGACAATAACTTACATGAATAATGGCACAGGTATTCATGAGGACATCTCCACATATTTGTAGTGTGGACACTTTGTGCACTGGCATGCGGTGCATAAAAGTACAGAAATCACGGCCATTCACAAATACCTGAACAAATACATGAAAAGGTTTAATCTTAACTTATTTACTCAATTTACAATTGATGATTCATTTATTTCACTATTCCAAACATCTCCCCCGATATGAATTTGGCTTAATAATCATGAGGATATCAAAGCCTTCTCCTTCAGCAAATAGCGCCTCCTCTATTGATTTTTGATCCTCCCACTTTCCATTCCTGTAACTGTTACAGACCACAACGTGCAGCTCAGGCCTGAACTGGAAAGCGATGTCATCATTTGGCCCAGTCTTGTAATTTATTTCAAATCTAAAATAGACATAAAACATTTGGAATAAAAAAGTCTTGGGCAGCCTAAATGTTTTTGAAACAAATTTTGTCTTAGATGTTTATTTTATGACTTCTGTATTATTGAGTCAGTAATAACATTTTAAATTAATTTTCCAACAAAAAATGAAATGAAAACTTTTCAGACAAATAAAACAGGTAATCTCTGTCAGAGATTATCTCTGTTACAGATCACCTGCAAAAACAGAAGTAAATGTGACAAAGTCTCTGTGACAGATTTTCCGAGATGCTTAGAAAACGTTACCAGCTGATTTCCTTATAAAACTGCACCAAGTGTACCTGGGACTATCGATACATTTTTAAAAGCTACAGGTTGTCACACCAAATATTGACTTTGTTTAGTTTATTAATGTTTAATGTTTACAGTTATTTTTTTATGTAAAAACATTTCATTTCATTATTTTTGAAGGTATCTTTGCTTTACAGCATTTCGCCTCATGTCTCTACAAGGCTTTTGCACAGTACGGTATATGTGATTGTACACTAGTGTTATGTTTTATGCTAATAACTGTGTTACCTTGAAGGTATATTGTGGACAGTATTTTAAAAGCATACCCGCTGGCATCTGAAGGAAAAACCCCTTGCAAGAACAAAGTCAGTCCATATTTCAGTCCTCCAGGAATTTGGCCCAAATAGGGCTGGTTCTGTTGGGGTCATAAACATTGTTTGTGTAAGCCATGGCAAATAACTAGTTGTAATATTTAAAAAATCACTGTTAATAGTTTTATTGACTAAATACAACTTTAATATTTATTTAATTATTCTTTAGGTAGCAAAAAATTATTTTCAATTTAATCTACTATTTTAAACTAGTGCTTTGTTACTCACAGGTTTGCAGATTGGTTGTGCCCCATCTGATTGTACTTTGGAAAGCAGATTTAAAAAAAAACAACTTCTACACAAAATAACAAAATACATATTTGCATGTACGCCTGTAAATATTAGCTTTTTTACCACTTGTATTACTTCCTAGCTCTGATGCACAGGATTCAAGGGAAAAAGTTCAATTTATGCTTAAAATATTAATGTCACTCCCTCCATGGACATTTCACTACCATACCACCAGATCACATCACATACATATACAAAGTATATATAACCATAACACGAAGCCTTGTGTAACAGGGTGAAAAAAGGGAAAAAAATAATAATAGTACCCCTAATAATAGAATTCTTCCAAAATTATTATTGTTTATGAGGACTAATTCATTGGTTATGTCCTAATTGTTTCATTAAATAATGTGTTTCATATACATGTTTTCTATTAGTTACTGTTGGTTAGTGCCATTATTGCAACATACAAATCCAGTGTGTTGAATTGGGCTACAATTCCCTGCATGCAACTGCAAAAGCTCTCACTTTTTTTTGTTGTTAATTTTGTCCCTTTGCATTTTTCGTACCCCAGTAAAGTTTTTCACATTACTGGAGGTAAGCTGTGCAGAAAAGCTCTGTGAATAAGTTTTTATTTTAAGAGGATATATGTAATCCTGAAATGAATTATTCTAAGCATGACCTGTCTGTCACAGTGATTAATCTCAGGTTTTTAACAAGTATTGGTAATTGTTTCATCTTGTTTATTCACTTTATTTCTGGCAGAGCCGCAGCTTTGGCGCCAATTGCTCTATGCTTGGGAATGAGCTAGATGATAAAATATGCTTATATCTTTGTTTTCTTCTTTTTTCCCCTCACTTTTGTAGAGCGTATGAGCAGTTGCAGAATACTTCATCTCAAAATAACAAAATGATTGTGTGTGTGCATGCAGGTATGTTGTACTCATTTTTTTGAGAAACTGTATAAGTGCATTATCTGTTCTTGAAAAAAAAACCTCCCTCTCTGAGTTACTGCTGAATTACTATTACTGAATTACTGAATCTACTATTAAGAAAAAGTCATGTATATTTACTATGAAAATTGCTGCTTAGTAAATAGTTCATGAAGTTGCAGATACGCACTAGTAACCAGCCCAGTAAAGTTTTTGCAAATTTCTGGGGAGCTTATGAGCAGTTTCAGAATATATAATCTCAAACAAAAGTATTGTGTATGTATGCAGGCACATTAATAAAGACACAGACAGAGAGGAAGAAGCCATTCTGCATCAGCTGTCTTTATTGTCCCCCACCCTCTCCACCATGGACATGCCGCCACAGAAACTATATGGCCAGCACAATGGCCAGTTAATGCGCCATCTGTTTCGCTATCAATGCGCCATCATTCACAGGCCTTTGTGAATGAGATTTTAGATGGGATCTTCAACCAC
Organism: Pangasianodon hypophthalmus; assembly: GCF_027358585.1. Taxonomy (NCBI): domain Eukaryota; kingdom Metazoa; phylum Chordata; class Actinopteri; order Siluriformes; family Pangasiidae; genus Pangasianodon; species Pangasianodon hypophthalmus. The sequence goes on from NC_069726.1 coordinate 25,198,207, forward strand.
TTTTTGTCATTTTGTACATCAGTGACATCCTGATATTCACCCTGTCTGAACAGGAGCACATCCATCATGAATGTCACATACTCAAGAAACTTATCGAAAACCATCTCTTTTTGTGAAAAAGGAAAAATGTGAATTTCATCACCCTGCAGTAAAGTATGCACATTTCTACTGTCAAATCCATGGATGCAGCTCTGTAGCAGCCCCTCTGACATCACTTTTAAAGCAAAAACCAAAAACCCTCAAGTAAACAGAGGAAGCCCTCCAAGAATCTGAAAGAACACTTTACCAGTGCTCCTATACTCCACGACCCAGACTATCATTCATGGTAGAAGTTGATGCATCTGAAAATGAAACTGGGTCCTTATTATCTCAAACCCATGGTAACCCTGATAAACTGCATGTGTGCCTTCTTTCCAGGAAGTTAATCCCAGCCGAATACAATTATGCTGTGGGAAACTGAGAATTGCTTAACATCAAGGCTGCCCTGGATGGCAGCACTGGCTAAAGGGGGTGAGTACCCATTTCTCATACTCACAGATCACAGAAATCTTGAGTACATCAATTCCAAAATATTAAACACATGCCAAGCCTGTTGCGCCCAGTTCTTCAGGTGTTTCAAGTTCACTCTGACGTATAGATTCAGATCTAATAATATGAAAGCAGATGCCTTGTTTCTCATATATGGAAACACAGGAAAAGGATCCCACAGAAACCAACTGGGAGATGCGTAATATTCAAAAAACACAAGAAGACCACCAGAGTCTCCCCCTGAAAAGACATATGTACCTCAGAATATGTGGGAAAATGTCATCCAGTGGGTGCACACTTCGCTAAGCTCTGGACATCCTGCAGCCAATGCACAAAAGTTAGCAGAAAAACAAATTCTGGTGGCAATTATTAAATCTTGCTTTTAAAAATTTGGTCAAAGCTGGTGCTGTCTGTGCTCAATCTTGCACCTAATATCAGCTACCCTCAGGTCTCCTATCAGTGTCTGCTTGGTTACCAGCCTTCTATCTTTCCATGGTCTGGAGATGTTCTAGCTATCAATGAATGAATGAGGAGAAGTGAATAAACATGGGAAACTGCCCATGACTGGCTACAAAGAGCCACCCGCAGAGAGATACACTACACAGACAGGAATAGCCATCCTCATCCACAGTTCTTCAGCACAAGGATGGTTGTGGCCATCTGTATGGTGTACATGAGACAGATTTATAATTCAGCATGCACAAAAAAAGTGTATTTGTACTGCTGTTAGACTGCAAATTGCCTGGCCATAGGCTGAAAACCCTGACCAACTATATGATGTAAGAAATTACAGAGTCTGTAAGGCAAGATGTTTTTGATGTGGACTGATCTCTACCCAAACACCTCAGGTTCCTTTCTCCCACGTTGTAACACTGATAAGCTGTTAACTCAAATATCCCAGTCAACATAGTCACAAAGAATGGTCAGGCCTCATTTTCACAGAACGGAAGTAGATTAAAAGGGACAATCTCAGTCAAAAGGATACCAAATTTTTGCTTATGGGTCATCATTCTTGTTCAGGAGATACACAGTCCCTTACGAAAGTACTGGAACGGCAAGGCCAATTCTTTTGTTTTTGCTATACACTGAAGACATTTGGGTTTGAATTCAATAGATGAATATGGGACAATAGATCAGAATTTCAGATTTCATTTCCTGATATTTACATCTAGGTGTGTTAAACAACTTAGAACATTGCACCTGTTGTAGCGTCACCACCGGCACCTGCCCGCCAGAGGGAGCCCTCGCCCGAGTTTTGACGCCACCCACGAGGAACACTTCCGGGGTATTACGGATATTTAAGTAGCGCATTCACCATGCTATGACGCGAAGTATTGTTTTCGGGACATTACCAAGCCTTTTCTCTCTCCCATTGTGTATTTGTTTTGCCTTTTGTGCATGACCCTGTTCACGTTTACAGATTACTGCCTTTGCCTTGTGTTTTGGATTTGGTTACCTCACTGCTTGACTTCCTGGTTTTTCGGACTTTGCTCTTGTTCCTCGTTTACGTTTTCAGCCTGCTGTTTTGGATTTGTTTGCTATTAAACTGCTTATGGATCCTACACAATCCGCCTCTGGCGATTGGTTACACCTGTGGTGGCAGACCACTCAAATTTTTATGTGAAAAGTATTGGAACAGATTGTAAATTAAAGTAAATAACACTTAACATTTGGTTGCAATCTTTTTTTGTGATGCGTTTCCAGTCATGTACTGCAGTTTATTTCAGTTGTTGTTTTGGGGGTTTCTCCCTTCAGTCTCCTCTTCAAGACATGAAATGCTGCTCAATTGGGTTAAGGTCTGGTGATTGAGTTGGCCAGTCTAAAACCTTCCACTTTTTCCCCCTGATAAAGTCCTTTGTTTTGTTGGCAGTGTGTTTTGTGACTTCTGAATTCATTCTGTGGCTACCATCATGAGCTCCATCATCAGTAAAGATTAGTGAGCATGTTCCATAACCAGCCATGCAAGCCCAAGCCATGACACTACTTCCACCGTGCTTGACCCATGAGCTCATATGTTCTGGATCATGAGCAGATCCTTTCTTTCTCCACACTTAATCTTGGTTGATCATGGTTCCAGAACTTTTCTGGCTCATTTGTGTATTTCTTTGTGAATTCCAATCTGGCCTTCTGATTCTTACTGCTGATGAGTGGTGTGCATCTTGTGGTATGGCCTCTATATTTCTGCTCTTAAAGTCTTGTTTGAATGATGGATTGTGATACCTTCACCCTTGCCCTGTGGCGGTTGTTGGTGACATCACTGGCTGTTGTTTTTGGGGTTTTCTTCACAGCTCTCCCAATGTTTCTGTTGTTTTCCTTGGTCGACCTGTTCTATGTCTGGTTGTTAAAACACCACCATTTTCTTTCTTTTCCAGGACATTCCAAATTGTTGCATTGGGTATACCCAATGCTTGTGCAGTGGCTCTGATTCATTCTCCCTCTTTTCTCAGCTTCAAAATGGCTTGCTTTTTTCTCATAGACAGCTCTCTGGTCTTCATGTGGGTTTATCCTTTTTAACAACAAATGCAATCTTCACAGGATAAATCCAGGGTGCAACCCAAGAGTAGACACTCAGAGCTATTAAATGTTTAAACAATCAATCCAACAGGGCACACCTGGGAAAAAAAAAAACACACCTGTAAGTTTCCAATATTTTTGATCAGAAAGGCTAGGCTAATACTAGACAAGGCTAGGAAACTTAAAATAGAAAACAAAACTAAACACAGTACAAACTATAACTAATCTAACCATGCACACAAACACAGGCACAGACATAAGCTTAATGCTCCCAAAAACAAAGGGGGGAAAACACGGAATTTAAATAGGGTAGATAAAGGGGAAATTCAAAGCAGATGTGCAAGATTACAACAGGAAATGAGGCAGATAACAGAAGAAGTTCTACACAGTGAGTAAGGGTGCCCCCTAGTGGTCCAGTGTGGAACTGAGACAACAATGATGAAACAAGGAGGCACAGCGACGTCCTCAACCAAGCAGGGGGGCGGCGCGACGTTCTCAGCAAAGCAAGGTGGCGGAGCGACGTCCTCAGCCAAGCAAGGGGGCAGCACGATATCTTCAGCGGGGTGGGGCAGGGCGACGTCTTCAGAAGGGTAGGGGAGCAGAGCAATGTCCTCCATGGAACAAGAAAGTGGAGCAATGCCCTCAGCAGAACAAGGAAGCAGAGCGAGTCCAGGGAGACGGATGCAAAATGCAGAACTTCTTTAATGGAAGCAAAAACACTGAGAAACAGACAAAACACAGGAAAGAAGACAAAAAAACATAGATCACAAAGGCTAGGCTAAAGCTAGACAAGGCTAGGAAACTTAAACTATCTAAAAATAAAACTATAGACAGTGCAAACCGTAACTACAAACACAGGCACAAACATAAGCTTAATGCTCTCCCAAAGTGGGAAAAACAAGGATCTTAAATAGGGTATATAATGGGGAAATTCAAAACAGATGTGCAGGATTATGACAGGAAATGAGGCAGGCAACAGAAGAAGTTGTTCTACACAGTGACTAAGGGTGACGTCTAGTGGTCCGGGGGGAACTGCCTCTGGTGGCCGTGACAAATGGTACCTAAAACAAAACCTTACTTGTTTGTTTCATGCTCTGAGGAGCCTTGGTAGAGTACCTCTACCAAACCAGTAACAGTCAGTAAAAAAGATCTACAGTAATCCAGGCTCGAACTTGTCTATCTAAACCAACCGTGTTTTCATGCCTGTCTATTAAAATACCACAGTCAGTTCTGTAAAATGTTGCATTCCAACAGCAAAAAAACAGAACGTAATCTAAAAATCTGAGGCAAGCAGTAGTTCACTGACCTGTAGCCAGCATGATTGTGAAATACACTATGCTTGTGTGTTTTAGAACAGAGCAGCCGGACAAGAGATTTCACAAAATTTTAGATATAATGAATGTATTATACATAGATTGGATGGTATTCGTAGTTATACACATATTTAAAAGGGTCAGTTTTTGCACTAAGAATTTGTGAAGAATAAAGTTACTGCAATAAACAGAATTCCTTGATCATGCATATTTGTGGGTCTACTTAAAAGACTTCCATTTTAAGAATGCCACATATTCTTAAATATTGCGATGTTAATTATAAATGGATATAATTGGTATTTTCTTACAAAAGATTTTTAATTAAAAACAGTATTAAATGCCAATGTAACCTGAGGCGAGACTCCCCATTTAATTACAATGATCAACTGATGACAGTATTTTGTATTTTGTATGCAAATTATTATCAAACTTTTTCTCATGAGAACTTCTTCTGATGCTTAAACATGGGACATGGAATCAAAGGACAGTCTGTATTTATTACTTTGTTTGTGATTGTACTGTAGTAATTGGCAATTGACAGCACTCAGTGATTGTATATGAATATACTGAAAGCATGAAATTTGTGACAGATAATAAAGTAAAAAACTGAACCTAAACTGGAGAATACTCGGCGTACATTAAGAAACTTCATCTATATGTACAAAGGAACTTTGCAAGGAAAATGAAATATAAATAAATATAAAGGTGCTATACACCAGTGAGGCACAACATTATGACCACCTGCCTAATATTGTGTTGGTCCACCTTTTGCTGCCAAAACAGCCCTGACCCGTCGAGACATGGACTCCACTAGATCCCTGAAGGTGTGCTGTGGTATCTGGCACAAAGACGTTAACAGGAGATCCTTTAAGTCCTGTAAGTTGCGAGGTGACGCCTCCATGGATCGGACTTGATGGCCAACACACCCCACAGATGTTTGATTGGATTGAGATCTGGGGAATTTGGAGGCCAAGTCAACACCTTGAACTCTTTGTCATGTTCCTCGAACCATTCCTGAACAATTTTTGCAGTGTTGCAGGGCGCATCATCCTGCTGAAAGAGATCACTTCCATTAGGGAATACTGTTGCCATGAAGGGGTGTACAATGTTTAGGTAGGTGGTATGTGTCAAAATAGCATCCACATGAATGCCAGGACCCAAAGTTTCCCAGCAGAACATTGCCCAGAGCATAACACTGCCTCCGCCAGCTTGTGTTCTTCCCATAGTGCATACTGGTGCCATCTCTTCCCCAGGTAAACGATGCACACGCACTCGGCCTTCCACATGATGTAAAAGAAAATTTATCGGACCAGGCCACCTTCTTCCATTGCTCCTTGGTCCAGTTCTGATGCTCACCTGTCCATTGTAGGCACTTTTGGCAGTGGACAGAGGTCAGCATGGGCACTCTGACAGGTCTGCAGCTACACAGCCCCGTACTCAGCAAGCTGTGATGCACTGTGTGTTCTGACACCTTTCTATCATAGCCAGCTTTAACTTTTCAGCAATTTGTGCTACAATAGCTCTTCTGTGGGATCAGACCAGATGGACTAGCCTTCACTCCCCATGCGCATCAGTGAGCCTTGGGAGCCCATGACCCTGTCGCTGGTTCACCGGTTGTCCTTCCTTGGACCACTTTTGGTAGGTACTAACCACTGCATACAGGGAACACCCCACAAGGCCTGCCGTTTTAAAGATGCTCTGACCCAGTCATCTAGCCATCATAATTTGGCCGTTGTCAAAGTCTCTCTAATCCTTACGCTTGCCCATTTTTTCTGTTTCCAACACATCAACTTCGAGAACCGACTGGTCACTTGATGCCTAATAAATCTCAACCCTTGACAGGTGCTATTGTGATGAGATAATCAATATTATTCACTTCACCTGTCAGTGGTCATAATGTTATGGCTGATCGGTGTATATCATATATATAAAACAACAATTATCAGATAATGTGGAACAAGAGCTAATAAACTAGTGTTCAGAAAGGGGGTTGGTGTTACATAAATGACTGTATGATGATCATCAACATTGGCTGCAGTATTAAATACAGATATTTTTAAATGACTAAATTATTATAAAAAAGCAAGCGGTTTAAACAAAACACATCATTCAAATGTAGAGTTCCTTGGAGCTCTATGGCGCGACTGAGCATTTACTTAAAATTATAATTTGTTTATAATTGACACTAATCAAATGCTTTCCCAAGAGAGCATCTGTACACTTATACCTTAACAACTGAAGCATTGAGTTCTAATCCATTTTTGATGGAATGTAGTTGAGCATAAATGAACTAACGATGAGTTGAGATTAAATATCTATAAATATCTATCACATCCATGGCCAGACAAAGACTCTCTGTCTAAGACTTAAAAAATTTAAGAATTCATTGGTTTCTATAGAATATTTAATACTTATTAAGATCTTATGCAATGTACCAAAGCTAATCGTGTTGCAGATGTTCCACAAATCAACATCCTATAGTCAGGAAGCAAACTTTCAAAACAATTCTTACTTAAAACCGATCTACAGTGTTTATTTTTCTATAAATGGACATGCATTACAATGGCTGTGTTACAAACCTGGTAAAATACCATCAGTTGTAGAATTGGCAGGCCTAGGCATGACAGAATAGTAATTTCAAACATGTAAAGGCCCGTGAAATATGTAGTTTTAAACCCTATCAGACTCAGAATCAGTATCAGAATCAGAACCAGAAACACTTTATCGCCTATGAGTTGTGCTCAAAGGAATTGGTTTTGGTTTGGTGCCAGTGTGCAACATTAAACAGTGCATCAAAACATACAGTGCAGCAGCAGCAACAACAACAACAGACAATGCAACAAACAGTGCAGCAGGATCAGACAGTGCAGTAGACACAAATTATACATCGGACACAATAGACATTACAACAGTATTTATGATTACATAGACATTGCAAAAACTTTTATGATTCCCTAGATGGTTCTTGTAATAAAGAGCTATGCTTCAACTAAACATCCTTCATTTTCAGTTACAGACCATTTTGTGTTAATGATTATAGTCACATAAAAATCTGTTCTTATATTTGTGTGGTAACAACGTGTTCAAACTTATTGTTAACTATTTCCACTAGTGTATCATATATTAATTGTTATGTAGAGCTTTCAACTGTATACCCATAAGTAAGCCTAACTGTAAAGCATGTGAAATGTCTGTGAAAAATAAACACACCCAATTTTTTTTTTAAGAGGTTGGATCAGCTTCACTGTGTTCCAGGTAAAATGGTTATTTGCTTTAATTGGTAGTGAATTCCTGAGGGGACATTTTTTTTTAAACTGAGCTAGCTATAAATATCTGACAAACTACAGATAAAATTCAGAGGAAGTAGGTTAGGACTGTGTATAGTCACCTTTGCTGAACTCATTTATTTGTGAGAACAACACACCAGGTGAGATGACTAGCTATTTCTGTTATTACTGCTACTAATATTACTATGTGATTGATCTTATGGTATGAAACTTTTAGTAGTAATTATAAAGCAGTACTTTTGCATTGTATTTTTTACAGCTATGGAAGCCAAAATAATTGAAATGGCAGCCCTAGGAAGGGCTTTGCATCCTGGCATGTTGTATGACTGCCGCAGTGATTCTGTCATTCCAGGTAAACATCCTACAGTCTTTAACGTTACCCAATCCAAGTGTTACTTTACTGTTAAATAAATAAAAACCCATTGGCTGCATAGTAATGCACTTATATGTTCCATTACATTATTAAAGCATATGTTATTAAAAATAAATCACCCAATTCACTGGTAAAAACAATGTTGCCTTCAAACACTGTCAAGTGTTAATAGTCAAAATGTCTGGCTGGGCATGCTTGCTGATGAAATATAACATATGTATCATAATGGAGATGTGCAGGCTCCTTGCCATATGTTTTTTCAGCCATCCACAAGGACAGTGTGTTCCTGTAGCTCAATACCATCCTGTAGACATGATCAATCTATTTATAGATTGTACATCAATCTATTTATTTATTTAATTAATTGCTGGAAATCTACAACTAAGCTAGGAATGTCAAACTTAAATTCTACCAAGGCCACATCATTATTTTTGTGAGACCTGAAAGGGCTGTAATCTAATTTTTTTTTTTTTTTTTTTTTTTTAAAGTTATTTAACATATTCTATTGATTATCAATAATCTAGGCTCAATATCAATAACCTATGCTCTCAAATTAGAATGTTAGGAAACAGAAGAGTTGCAAAAACTATTTAAATATTTGCACTATTTTGTAATAACAGTTATTATACTGATTAAAGTTTTTTTTAAATGAATGAATTCTTTTGTCTTATAAAATTTCATTGGTGTATAGCTGTTTGAAAGCTAGATAGCTACACTACAAGCATAGAGATGTCAAAGTGAGAGCCACAGAAGCAGCCTGCTGGAGATTTACTGCAGTAAGAGAAAAATAAAAGTAGGTCACAATTTATAAGATGAAAGCAAAATTGTTTGACAGTAGATTGTGCCTCTAAAATGATCATGAAAACAATCATGATTTTACTTTTATATATCCTCATCGCGCCAAAAGTAATGTCATATATTGATGTACTCAGCACTCCTCTAAATTTGGCCCTGCTGGTAGTCCTGGGATTTAAAGTTATAATTTTCTGATTTATTCAAATTTATTTGTATAGCTCTTTAAACAATGGACATTGTCACAAATCGGTTTTACAGAAATATATAAATTCAGGATAAATTTTACATTCATAAATCTATCCCCATATATCCAAGGTTTAGTTAGTCAGAGAGGTTATTTTTATCCATGTTTGTCAGCAGCAGGTGTGCAATAAACCAACATTTCTTCAGTATGTTATCTTGCAGCTGAAGCTTTTTATGAAGCAAACTTTGAGGTGAATATAGTGCATTCATTGTGGAACATTTATTACAGTGCCAAAAGTGGAGCATAATAATATTTCTTATTATTACTAAATACAGAATAGATCAACAGTGCTAATTTAATTTCTGGTAGGCTTTAAATCCACTCTTCCAGATGGAAACTAGTACGATTTGACAATTTATTTTAAAGACATACCTTACAAGTTGACTGTTGTGTGACAGAAGTTGCAATCTCTCACTCATTTCAGGTATTTCTCTATGGGATACTGAAACAATAAAGAAGGGTGTAGTTTCCCGTCGACAGCCCAAGACAGATCTGAAGTTCACTGCTTCTGATTGTCTCAGTGAGAAAGCCAAACTCCTAGATGTGAGCGCCTCCCTTACAGCTAGCATCCTGGGAGGTTTAGTGGATGTTGGAGGGTCAGCTAGGTTCTTACGTGATAACAAATCCTCCGCACGTCAGAGCCGGGTTTCTCTGCAGTACAGCCAGACAACAAGATATGAACAATTTACTATGGACCGCAATATCACCTACCCAAAGGTGTTCGAAGATGGAACTGCCACGCATGTCATTACTGCTGTACTGTATGGAGCTCAGGCTTTCATGGTGTTTGATCTAACAGCCAATGAAGATGAAAACAAAGAAGAAATCGAGGGAACCTTAAATGTAATGGTCAAAAATATACCTTTTATTGATATTGAGGGAGCTGGAGGTCTAAAAATGAGTGACGGTGAAAAAAAATTGTCTGACAAGATCAGTTGTACATTTTATGGTGACTATGAACTTGAGCAGAACCCCACCACATACATGGAGGCCCTGCAGCTATACAAGGAGCTTCCATCACTGCTGAGGAAGAGGGAGAATGATGCAGTACCAATGAAGGTTTGGCTTTATCCCCTTGCACATTTGAGTAAAAAAGCAGCTACACTGGAGAGGGAAATTCATAAGACACTGATCACTAAAACAGAAACTCTATTGGAAGACCTGAGAAATGCAGAGACTCAATGCAATGACCTGATTACAAACACAACAGTAAATGATTTCCAGGATGTGAGACGAAGGGTGAAGACATTGCAGGCATTGCTAGAAGTCTACAAGGTGATTTTTCTAAAAGTGTTGCGTAGGCTCATTCCTGCTATACGGGGTGGAAAGGAGAAGGAGCAGGCACTAGCAGACATTATAACCATCCATCAGAAGTCTCCCTTTAGAGTTGAGAAGCTGAATCAGTGGTTTGAGAACAATCAGAGTGAATTACATCTGCTGAATCTCTATACCCAGCAACTGGCTGGTGTCCCTGTTGTAAAATACTCAGCCCTGTTGAGCAACATTCTCATAGATCCCAGTGTTGATACTGTGGTGTGCTTCTCCTTCACCTCTCTGAAGTATGAAGACCCATATTTGTCCATTCTAACAAAATTTTTGAAAGTAGATGAGTTTGAAAACCTGGTAACAGTTCCAGAGTCAGCTGAACAATTGTGGTTCCACAGTCCTGAATTAAGTGAGAAGATGAAAGATAACCTTTTCCTCTTCAGAAGTTTTTTCCAAGCTAATAAAGATGACAAACAAATCAGGTTTGTCATTGTCTCAGTCTCTGACCCCTCTAATCCTGGAATCTCCATCCGTCTTTATAAAAAAGGGAAAATGGTGGACAGTGCATTTAAAACTGTGTCCAAACCACCTGCACCCAAGGTGAACATTCAGGACAGAAATATGATCTTGAAGCTGCAGAAGTCCCCAACTGGATCGACAGTGCGGTTCAGAGTGGAATACAGGACAATACAGGCCACTGATTCAGAAGCTGATGTGGAAAAATGGGACGTTACAGAGACTCCAGATGCTCAGGAGAACTTCACACTGACTGGAATTAAGCCTGCAAATCAATATTGGGTTCAGTACAGAGCTATTAGTGAAGTTGGAGTGAGTGAAGCCAGCGACTCTGTCCTCTTCTCTCGCCAAGGAAAATTAAAAATTTCTTTGGGCCAGAATTGGGTCAGTAAGCTTTTTACATTTACACTAATTTCTTTTCATGCAAGTATGATTTTTGGCCAATCATTTTCTAGAAAAATGGAGGGTATAGCAAAATATAAGGAAACCATGTCTTTGATTCATATAACATCCTACTAAAAGTACTAAAATAATGATAAAAAATTAAATAACGTGAAGTTTTAATTGTATGTCTTAAAATATTCTGCACAGTGCAAGTAAATTAAATATATGAACAATATATAAATAAATATGTTTTATTATACATATTAGGGATACAGAAAAAAATACAGGTAAAATAATAAAGATGAAAAAAATTTGCATATTTGCATATAAAGTGCACCATTTTTTCTCTACAGAACTGGAGCCATTGGTCCATTATTAATGAACTAAGGAGCCAAATGTTGAGTAACTTGTGCACTTCACAGTGGAGTCCCTCAAACATCCAGTCAGAGGTTAAAAATTTATTGAACAACCCTGTGAGTAACAACATTTATAGTGAGGCTCAAGAGTGCCGTAAATGTAATGATGTTCCTGCATTGTATCCCCACAATGTCCATTAATGTGTTTTTGACAAATTAGCATTAACATAAAATATAATAGACTAACATATTTAACATAATGTTTTTAAACTAGATGTTATTAAAATATACTTTTCATTAATAATATATTTCATTAAAATCGTGACTGAATTAATGAAATATATCATTAATGACATATTTCTTTAATTTAGTCACGACTTTTTCCAAGGTAAAGAGTGTAGGTAACATGATTGAACAAAAAATGTGAAACACTATTAGCGGCTACTTCCTAACTATAGTTCTTCAGTTATTCTTCTTCAGTAGACTGTGTTGTGCATTCTTGAGGGAGCTGGTTTTTAAATCTCATTGATTCAAGCTGCTGATGTGTGTGCTGAGGAATGTACAGTGTGAATGGAAAAGCATCTCAGTGCTTCCCAGACAGTAATGAATGACTGCCTAATCGACATATATGCTCTTTCCATTCATCTGGGGTCTAATGGCTTCTTATGGTTCTTTGCTTACTCACCACAGAAACTTCCCTTTGTGGTTGAAATCCCTGGAGGGATGAAACCAGGAATGGCTTTGTGCATCCAAGGGGTTGTTAGTGAAAGGGACGAATGGTACGTATACATGGCACATGCGCGTGCACAGGCACACACACCTCAACACATGTCCGGGAGTATTTCATTGTGCAACCTCATTGAGCATAGTGAAAATCTTGATATGTGCTTGATAGATAATATCAACTTTACTTTTCTTCACAGCTTTTTCTTTAATCATAGAACTGGGACCAGTGGTCGTGATGACATCGCTTTTCATTTGATGCTTGTGCCCAATTTTTCTTTTGAATGTAACATGTACCAGGATGCAAAATGGGGGGATGCAGAAATTTACCCTGGGTGCTCTTTATCCAAAGGTTCACACTTTGTTCTCTTCATTGTCATCAGTAAAGAAGCCTATGAGGTATGGAGATTAAAGAAATAAGTGACAAAATTCAAATAAATAATGTAAACAATGTTAACTAATCTTTTCTCTTCAGGTTTATTTGGATGGACGGAGGTACTGCTTGTTCAAGCACCGTATACCAGTGGATAAAGTGAAGGTACTTCAAGCTAAAGGAAATGTCATTATAAACAGCGTTGGTGTTGTTTCGGTAAGTCAAACAGTCCAAGGCTCCAGTTATTTGATATTTCAAATAGTGTATAGATTACTTTTACACTGTCTATGATTTTGTCTGATCAAACTTTTAAACACTTGTATTAAGAACTGTAGACATTCTATGGATAATTTTCATTAATAAGCGTTCTTCATTCTTTTCGTCTCCCCAGAACTGGAGTGCATCTACCTTTGGTAAAGAACAACGTTCTGGCATCTCACACTGGGAGCTTTCTAACATCCGGTCAGATGTGAATTATCCACTCTGTAAACCTGTGAGTAACAAGCACTTCAGATCTAGTGTAGAAATGCAAAATGCTCTTTATCATGTGCAGGATCATTAAATGTTAACAATAAAGCTACAACAAGGACTTTAAAATACTGCAACTACAGCAAAAAAACATTAAAACTCTATTGTGAGAAATATTGCATGGCCTTCACAATGTTTGTGATTCTAACAGGACCAGCCCTATTCGTACCCAATCCCTGGAGGATTAAAACCTGGACTGGCTTTGTTCTTCCAAGGGGTAGTTCCTTTAGGTTCTGAGTGGTATGCTCTTAAATTACTGTACAAAAAAAACCTTCACTGTATCACAGAAGCTAAAGCAAACAAACATAACAAAGAATATCAAATGCAACATAAAATATGTACAAAGCACATTAGATCAAAGGTTTCTGATCCACCCACATACAGCTATTAACAGAAATATCAATTTTCTTTCATATACTGAAATTTGCATATCCTTTGCAGCTTTGAAATAAATCAAAAGGCTGGGCCACATAAACATGATGAAAATATCTTCCACTTCAAGACTTACCTATCATGTGTGGTCTGTGATACCTTCTGTAATGATGAATGGGAGAAACAACAACTGACAGAGGATCCCATATTTGCTGAAGGAGAAGCCTTTGATATCTTCATGCTTACTAAACAAGGATCCTATGATGTGAGAAGTTTAAAGAAGCAAAATGAGTTGACAAAAATTTTGTTAAATGAAGTCAATAACATTATATTAAATCTTTTCTTTTACATGTTTAGGTAATTGTAAATGGACGCCATTTATGTACGTTCAAAGAACGTATACCAATGAGCAAAGTCGCCATAATTGAAATCTCGGGAAATGTGTTCATGAACACATTTGGCATTATTCAAGTAAGTCATTGTCGTATAGTGAAACAGTTAATTGTCTGACTGCTGTGAATTGGTTGTATGCTAATGTTAGCAAGAAATAACGTTTATTTTGATATATACATCTTTTTTTATGGAGAAAAGCAATGATGTAAGAATGTCATATGATTAAAATGTAATCACATTAAGGTATTTTCAATTCAAATATTAAATATAGTACATTAATACATATATTATTATTAAAGTATTACCTACTTTAAGAATTCTCTCATATAATATTAGTGCTTGAAATCTATTTTATTACAATTTATCTGTTTTTTTCCTGTCAGGTGGATAATGCTAACCTGACCCTTGACATTTCAGCCCTTATGTGAGCACACTACCACCAGGAGCCTTGAGCTTGACCTTGTTTTTTTTTTCGTGTATTGGTTTGTGCAGGTGACCCAGTGGTGGTGACGCTTAGTGGTCACATAAGCATTCATAAAATTATGGGCTTATTGCTGTTATATTATTATATGATTTTACTATAAACACTATGCTGATGATAAAGTATGGTTGATTTGTGTTAATCTTTATCAATGTGTCTAGGATGGTGGAAGAATAGATATCTGCGGGTCATTTTGTTGGATAATAAACTAATTATGGAATATAATGAAAGCCATATTAATCCAGTAATTTTATATTTTAGAGAAACTATAGGTCAATGCAAAGTATAGGTTAAATAATTAAGACATTCCTAGAAATTTTGCTTAATATATGAAAAAATGAACAGGCTTAAAAATGTGTTATCAATCATTACTATCAAATTTACCTGTTTACTTTAAAAATTTTAATTGGCTTACTCTTCTCCATTTTGTAAATACATGTGATAAATATAAGTTTACTTTTATTACAATGACACAAACCCATTGACCAAATGGAAAAGGCTTCACCCCATTCAGCATCAAGATTTTGTTAACAGTAGTAAATGACTGCAAAATAGCAAGAATATCTTAGTTAACCCATGTGTAATCTACGAGCTTATATTACCTTTGACCAAAACAAAGTAAAAAAGAATTAATGCAGATGTTTACACTTCAAAAAAAACCACTAAATTTATCAAATAAATTATTTGATAGTAACATTTTTGGTAAATTTGAAGGACCTAAAATCCCATATTCCAGTCTAATAATTCGAAGAAATAATTAAAGAAACCTGTGTGAGTTTAAAACTTCCTATTAGGTTGTGTTTGACAATACACTAAAAAAACACATATTTATAGCAGCAATGATATTTATTGCTGAAGGAATCTTAGAGAAACTAGCATTTAATCCAAATTCATGACTCACTCTTATCAGTTTGTTTCAGACTGAAAATATGTTTGTCTTTCTTTTTGTCTTTAAATTAATTTGCTTTAATTTTTCTTTACTGTTATATACTTTATTTCTTCAGCATTATATATGATTTTATGCATGCTTATTGATTATTTGAAGCCCCTGCTATCCAGGGGCAAAAGATTTTGTGAGATGGAATTCTCTGAATAAAGTTTGACAAGATAACAGTTTTAATACTTTTATTATTATGTGAAAGAATCTGGCAAATTTGTTTAATAATTCATATCAAACTAATATTTGTAATTTCCTTGCAGGTTGCCTAAATACATGCACAAAGTATATTTTTCCACTCTGCACTGTTTCCTACAATATAACTATTATGATATTAAAATATGAAATCCATGCTGTGCAGTATAGGCCTACTTTTACTCCCTGTTGCTGTGAGAGCAGAGCTCTGGGTTCATAACTCACTTTGTTGTTTCCTAAATTATAGTAATATTGAAGTAATATTATCTCTTGGACTCCTACTTGTAGCTTACTGTATTTCAGTGTCAGTGAGGGACTTCTTACTGCTAGAAGTAAATAACCTTGTTTTGCTATTTACTCTTGTGCCATTATATAAAATACAACAAACTCACTCAATATTCACCAACCAAAATGTTTATTTGCTAAATGAGAATAAAATATCTCCAACATATAAAATATTCACTTTCTCTTACAGTAATCCCAAATCATATAAACTTAATCCATTTAACCAATACTTCGTACAGGATAAGAGTTAATTATTTACTCAAGCGCTCTCTCTCACTCAGACTGGCAAATCGAAAATAAGCATAAACAAAACAAAAGCTGCAGGGCTGGGAGGTGGCTGTGAGGTGGCTGGGGTGCGGTGTGAGGTGGCTGGGAGGTGGCTGGGGTGCAGTGTGAGGTGGCTGTGAGGTGGCTGGGGTGCGGTGTGAGGTGGCTGGGGTGCGCTGTGAGGTGGCTGGGGTGCGGTGTGAGGTGGCTGGGGTGTGGTGTGAGGTGGCTGTTAGGTGGCTGGGAGGTGGCTGGGGTGCGGTGTGAGGTGGCTGTGAGGTGGCTGGGGTGCGGTGTGAGGTGGCTGTGAGGTGGCTGTGAGGTGGCTGGAGTGTGGTGTGAGGTGGCTGGGGTGTGGTGTGAGGTGGCTGGGGTGCAGTGTGAGGTGGCTGTGAGGTGGCTGTGAGGTGGCTGGGGTGCGGTGTGAGGTGGCTGTGAGGTGGCTGGGGTGCGGTGTGAGGTGGCTGGGAGGTGGCTGGGGTGCGGTGTGAGGTGGCTGTGAGGTGGCTGGGGTGCGCTGTGAGGTGGCTGTGAGGTGGCTGTGAGGTGGCTGGGGTGCGGTGTGAGGTGGCTGGGGTGTGGTGTGAGGTGGCTGTGAGGTGGCTGTGAGGTGGCTGGGGTGCGGTGTGAGGTGGCTGTGAGGTGGCTGGAGTGTGGTGTGAGGTGGCTGGGGTGTGGTGTGAGGTGGCTGGGGTGTTGTGTGAGGTGGCTGCGAGGTGGCTGTGAGGTGGCTGGGGTGTGGTGTGAGGTGGCTGGGGTGTGGTGTGAGGTGGCTGGGGTGCGGTGTGAGGTGGCTGGGGTGTGGTGTGAGGTGGCTGGGAGGTGGCTGTGAGGTGGCTGGGGTGTGGTGTGATGTGGCTGGGGTGCGCTGTGAGGTGGCTGGGAGGTGGCTGTGAGGTGGCTGTGAGGTGGCTGGGGTGCGGTGTGAGGTGGCTGGGAGGTGGCTGGGGTGCGGTGTGAGGTGGCTGGGAGGTGGCTGGGAGGTGGCTGGGAGGTGGCTGGGGTGCGGTGTGAGGTGGCTGTGAGGTGGCTGGGGTGCGGTGTGAGGTGGCTGGGAGGTGGCTGGGAGGTGGCTGGGGTGCGGTGTGAGGTGGCTGTGAGGTGGCTGGGGTGCGCTGTGAGGTGGCTGGGAGGTGGCTGGGGTGCGGTGTGAGGTGGCTGGGGTGCGGTGTGAGGTGGCTGGGAGGTGGCTGGGAGGTGGCTGGGGTGCGCTGTGAGGTGGCTGTGAGGTGGCTGTGAGGTGGCTGTGAGGTGGCTGGGGTGCGGTGTGAGGTGGCTGGGGTGCAGTGTGAGGTGGCTGTGAGGTGGCTGGGGTGCGGTGTGAGGTGGCTGGGGTGCAGTGTGAGGTGGCTGTGAGGTGGCTGTGAGGTGGCTGGGGTGCGCTGTGAGGTGAAATGGCCTCTTCACTCTAAGAAGAGCAATGACTCTACTGACTGCAAAGGTACCTGGTCTTTATGGCTTTCTGGGCTTTTACGTGCTCGATGTTTCTGAAGTTAGCACCTGCATCGCTCCGTGTTACTCGTCCACAGGCGTTTATCCAGCGGTGCCAGAGGAACCCTGAGCATTACCCGGTAGCTCAGAGTGCTATCTGGTTCTCCTCAGCGACTCCCAGGGGAAAACAGGCGAACAGCAGCCAATAGTGTGTAGCCGTGTGAGCTGAACAACAGGCTAGCAGTTCGACTAGCTAACTAGGCTAGTCAGCTAGGTGTAATACACTGTGTGCAAAACTGGTACTGCACTTTGCCAAAGTTGATCCATCTCATTTGAAAATAACGGGTTTAGAAACCAACAGGTTTTGATCCATTCAGTATAGAAAGAGGAAAGAAGCTTATTGGATTACACAGTTAGAAACGGTGTATCCAAATACGTTTAATTATAGAGAGGGAGAGTCTAGAGTCTATTATAGTGTCTAGAGAAGGAGATTTCAGGATTGGGATTATTTGTCATTGGGTAAATTATTTAAGATGGGTTTGAAATATAAGTGTTAATATTTATTGATTTGATAATTTATTTATGTATATTACTTTTTCATCCAAATTTTTAATTTTGGTTTGGTTTTTGGAGTTGGAGTGGGACTGTCCACATGGGGCCATATTTGTAAATATTTATTTTACAGTGAATGTTTTATTTTGAGTGGTTGATGATGGGAAAGAAACCAAGGGTTAGGGTTAGTGGTTAGGGTTAAGGTTGGATTTAAGGTTACGGTTGGGTTTAGGGTTATGGTTTAGAGCTAGGGTTAGAGTTTACAGTTGGAGTTAAGTTTTAAGTTAAAGGTTACGTTTTGGGTTAGGGTTAAGGGTTTAGGGGTTAAGGTTTTTAGTTAGGTTTACGTTTAGGGTCTAAGGTTGTTTCTTAAACATATTTTCTAACATGTAAGTAGTGTTCTGATTTTTTTGAGGGAACTCCGGGTATGGGTGCGCTTATGAGTCTCCTCATATCATTTACCCTCAAATTTTTTTTTAAATTATTTAATTTTTTAAATTTCAAGCTACAACCACAAACTTAATAGAATAGTGCTAAATGAACCATGACAACTTTAATGAACTTTATACAAATTTTAGAAATATTTGATAATTGTTCTATTTACCTATTTTTCATTTAGTCCATTTGGGAATTTGGTATTGAGTCTTCTTATCCATTGTTTTTCCATCCTTTTCCTTTCTCCTGTGGTCTAGCTGGGGTTGTGGGCAATTATCCATGTTGTTGTCTGTTTAGTCCATGTCGTTGGAAGTGTGAGACCAGGTGAGTGTTTTTCTTTTTCCGGTGTCTGATGTTGTATCTGTGTGAGTTTAGTTGTGTCTTGACTGATGTGCCAGTTTCTCCCATGAATTTTTTTTGTTTAGAGGGATAATTTTGGGGAGTCCTATTTTGTAATTTTTCACTATTTTTGGGCTTGTCAGTGGATTTACTTTTGTGATTTGGTGAATATAGTTTGCTTTGTACTAACAAGTCTTTTAAATTTTTGTTCCTCTTGAAGGCTGAAATTATGTTGAAACCGTTGTCTTCTCCCACTATTTGGTTAAAATTAGATTTCAGTGCCTTGTTTACGTTAACTGCATATCTGAAGAAACTGGTTACTGGTGGGATGATTGTATTCTCCTGGTTCCCAGAGTTCGAGCTTCTTGGTGGTCTGTCTTGGTTGTCCAGCCATTCCCCATAGGATTTGGAGTAGCCTCTGTTTCTGAGTGCTTGAAATAAAGTTTGTGTGGCTTTATTAAAGTCCTTAATCTGAATAAAAATTCTCCTAAATCTTAGTATCTGTGATTTGAGGATGCCTTTAAATGTGCTATGGGGATGGTAACTTTTCCTGTGTAATAAGGCATGTGTGTCCCTTTCCTTGAAATACACCCTGATGTCTAATTTCTTGTTTTTATCAAATTGTTGGCCTTTGTATGTGACAGTGTCCAGAAAGTTGATTTCACTTTTATGTAAGACGTGCTTTGCCCAGTGTTGTTCCTTTAATTTGTAAGTAGAACTGTTCATTGAACTCACAATCATTTCTGGTGAGGCTTATTTCTAATAGTTCCAGTATGATGTCATCAGGTCTATTTGGGTCCAGGTTTTTATTAAAAAATTGTCTGCCTGTTAATAGCCCTTTATTTGTTTCAATGTTGGTGTAAAGACCATTGTCATCTATTGTAAAAAGAAGGCTATGAGGTTCTATTGTGGCCTCTTTGACCTTTTTAAGAAAGTCTTGTGTGTCCTGGATATAGCTTGGGTGAATCGTAGAGAGTGGTTTAAGGATGATGTCCAAGTATTCCACCATTCTGTAAGATTCGCTGTTGCAGTCAAATATGATTGGTCTTCCTGGTGGCATTGTGGGTGTGGGCCAACTATTTTGTGGCTTGTGTATTTTTGGCAATAGGTAGAATCTCCTTGGTCTTGACGGATTTTTTCCTCTTAGATAATTTGCCTGTTTCTTTTGTAAGAAGCCCCATTTGACCAGTGCATTTATTTTTTCTGCAAATAAAAGGGCTAATTCCATGCATATTGAGTAGGCCAATTTATTGTAATATGTTGTATTGTTTAGTTGCCTGAGAGCTTATCCTACATATTGTGATCTATCCATGATGACTACCGCACTTCCCTTGTCTGCCGGCTTTATAATTATATTTGTGTTTTATCTTAGACTTTTGATTGCTAGTCTTTCTGCTTCCGTGATTTTGGCTTTCTCCATATCTGGGGTTATTGGTAGATTTTTCATCGTCTTGTTGTCCTGGTTTATCAAGTCATGTACCACTTTTGGTAGTTTGTTACGTGGGGGTTCCCAGTCAGATTTGGATTGGAAGGGTAAAGTATCTTGTCCTTGTCCTGGGTCAAAGAAGAAAGTAAATTTTAGTCTACGATGATATTTGGTAATTTGTGTTGCCATTTCTTTACGTTTTGGACCCTGTATTTGGCTTATTGGTATAAATGAGAGTAAAATGAAAGTAATGTTATTTGAAAGGTTAATTACCATTTTATCCCCAGTTATTCTTGGGCTTTTTATTTGAACGAGTTTAAATGCTGCCTCCAGTTTTCCCAGATGGCTCTACCTGTTTACGGGGTCCAATGGACATTGTCTCCCTTGGTGTAGAATCTTAGGAAGGGAAGTGCTGGGAGACTTAGTCCAGTGTGTCTAATTAGGTCATTTATTATTCTTAGATTGTTTTTTTCCGAGGTTGGTAGTTCTTCTTAGATGTTTATCAATGGGATGTGGATGGAGGCATTGGGGAAGGTACTCTCTGTTGCACTAATTAAGTTGTTTACTTGTTGATTTAAGAGTGTTGTATTGCCCTCTGCTCTGTTATTTACCCCAAAAGACAGTATTACCTTCAAGACTTTTTCTGAAGTGAGGGTCTTGTTTCTAATTACATGTGTTGCATGTGCAAATTGTGCTCCTGGATAACAGTCTACTTGTATTCTGTTGTCTTTGATTTCTGGAAACTTAGGTTAGAGTTGCCTATGATGAGTATAGCTCTCCTTGGTTGAAGTTACCAATTTTTGTATTTATTGCCATTGTGTTCATGCCTTTTAAAGCTACTTGTTCCCATGGGGTCTATTTGGTTTCCTGGGGTTTTAGATCCTATTTGAATTGTAGCCCATTTTTCTTGTTGTAGTACCATTTCAGTTTCTGTTGGGTTTTATGGAGGGGTTCCATTCTTGAGGTTCCTCGCTGTGTTCGTGGTCTACTTTGAGAATTTCTTTCATTTGGTTGGGGTTTTTTTTTGGGTTGTACCATGTTTTCTTTGGTTGTTGGGTTACAGATTGTTCCCTGGTTCTTTTCCTAGGCGTGGTTATATGGTTTTTGCTCAGGGGCTGTGTTGATGATTTCCTGTAGGGGTTGTTGAAACTCCACCCTGACTTAGGGTGAGGATAAGGTACCTGCTTTGTATCTGTGGCTTTACTGGGGGTAATTCCTTGGTTGTTTTGGAATTTCAAGGGGAGGACCAGTTAGGGGTTCTGGTATAGGTGCTGAGTTGGGGTGGGGCTCTGTTTCAATTGGATTATCTATTTCCAGTAAGCATCTAACTTTTTTCCCTACATTGTTGATTGTGTCTTCCTCTATTCTTTTTAGTTTTTTTCTCGACCATCTGACTGCAACATGGGTCGGGTTTGCCTCTCTGATGTCACTCTCTATGTTTTCAATTGATTCTTTGTAGTGGGTTTCTAGAATTTGTAGGCTATTGTATAACCATGTTGAGGCTAGGTGGACCTTGGGTATTTTCTGTTGTTAGTTCTGTGTTTTTCAGGTGGTAGTTGGCTCTTATGTATTGGTAGAAAATCTCGATCAGTCTCCGATCAAGTCCTCCTCTGTTGCCATTTTGAATTCTGTAAGGATAAGAAGGATGTGTATTGATATGTTTCAACTATAGCAGAATAAAGAATGCGCCACTTAACTAAGTAGAACATTATGTGTGCCTGTCTGGGCTTGCTTCTGCTCACTTATCCATCCTTCTTACTATCCTTTTTTTAGGGGGTAAAAGACTGAACAGGTGTGAGTGCAGTATACAGTTAATGCTAGTATTCTATTTGTTTTATTTTTGTTGTTGATTTGGTCTTTTTGAACAATTTTAGGTTGTTATGTTAGGAGATGAGATAATGTTTTTTTTGGGTAAGATTAAGATCCTATTTCATTACCAGTTCTATGTGTTTTATTAATTGATTTTAATAAGGAGCCATCTTTCAAAATTGGAAGATCCATCCCTATTTATTTATTTATTGTTTACCCATCCATTCTTACCACCATCACCCAGATGAGTGGGAAGTTGGATAGGAATGTTCAGCTCCTTTTAGTCCACCAACCATTAAGACTATTTTGGCTCACATAGCATGCTAAGTCCAAAGGCTCTGGCTGGGTTAGGTATTGGTTGAAGTACAATGATTCCCCCCATCACAAGATTATTTCGTGGTTGAATAGGGAACCAAGGAAAGTGCACGGGCCAGCGCTTGTTAAGCATTTCGATTGTTCCTGTAGCAAACCCCGGCTTGGCGTCTGCTAATTTAACAAATCCAGTCGAGCATAACTCGATCGGGCTTTAAGCTGGTAGGTTTGGAGCTGATGTAAATGTTGGAGCTGATGTAAATGCTAGGTCCAAAGGCTCTGGCTGGATTAGGTATTGGTTGAAGTACAATGATTTCCCCCATCGCAAGATTATTATGTAGTTGAATAGGGATCCAAGGAAAATGCACGGGCCGGCACTTGTTAAGCATTGCCATTGTTCCTGTAGCAAACCCCAGCTTGGCGTCTGCTAATTTAACAAATCCAATCGAGCATAACTCGATTGGGCTTTAAGCTGGTAGGTTTGGAGCTGATGTAAATGTTTTAGCCTTTTTTAGCTTAACTTCCTCCTATTTTACTTTACTTAATCTCAGTGTTAAAATATTAAGCCTTATCTAATGAATTTCAGGACACATCATCAGCAGTGTACCTCAGAGTCGTCAGGTGTTTCGGCCTTTTAAACACTGTACACCCTCGTCTGAGGCGGCCAGCCGCAGGTGGATCAGTCCTCGGCTTGTGTCCCATAACCAATTGGATGGTGTGTACATATTCATTGTTAGTTTAACTAATTAATTTAACTAAGTATTTATATATATAACCCTAGGGTTAGGGTTAGGGGTTAGGGTTAGGGTTAGGGTTAGGGTTAGGGTTGGGTCAGGGTCAGGGTTAGGGTTAGGGTTAGGGGTTAGGGTTAGGGGGTTAGGGGGTTAGGGTTAGGGAAAGATCAAGTCCTCATATGTTGAGTGTATGCTCTTTAGTGCACAGGCTCACTTTGTTCTATTCTAGAGTTAAAAAGAACGAGGCCAGACCCGTTTTCTTATACAAATACAAAAAAAATTTTTTATATATAAAATATTGGATCCCTGGGTAAGGGTGATCCTTAAACAGTGCAAATTTAAAATCCCCAAATGGTAAATGAGTAAATGAGTAAATAAAAAATAAAAAATAAAAATTTAAAAAACATAAAATATATAAATAAATAAATAAAATAAAAAGAAAGGATGCTTTTTTAAAATATGATTAAGAAAATAAAATCAATAAAGTTAAAATGAGAGAGCTAAATAAAAATAAAAATACCCACTAAGTTCAAAAGGAACAGTGACCTGGAAAGGGACCAGGAGTCCCCATAAAGAAAGTAAAAATGGAGGGGGGGGGAAAGACAACATTATTTAAATAAAACAAGGAACCTAAGGGACCGGATAGGGCGTGCAGTTTTTCCCAAGTCAGATCCACACCCCATATCCGGCTGAGTGATCAAAGCACAGGATCCCGGGTGAAAGCTCCATTCAATGTCTGCACACTCCCATGTCCACATACAGCTCACATTTACCTGTAAATGTATCCATCTCATGGGGCAGATTTGGGAGTTAAGTTTATATCCTTGGAGCCAGGGTACCCACTCCAGTAGAAGAGCAGGGAAACAAAAGAGGGTCAAGATAGAGAAGGGGGAAGATTAGGGTTAGGGTAGGAATAAGGCTTGGGGTTAGGGTAGGGGGTTAGCAGTTAGGGTTAGGTGTTAGAATTGGGGTTCAAGATGGGAGATTGAGGTTGGGGTAGGGAGGGGGAAGGGAAAAGGGTTAGAATTGGGCTTGAAGTGAAGGTCATGGTTCGAGTTAGGATTAGGGTTAAGTAGGGTTATGGGGTTGGGGTTAGGGTTGGGGTTCAGGGTAGGACGTTGGGGTTCGGGTTAGGATTAGGGTCAGGGTAGGAGGGTGGGGTTCGGGTTAGGGTTAGGTAGGGTTAAGGGTTAGGGTTTGGGTTCCGGGTAGGAGGTTGAGGTTGAGGTTAGGGTTAGGGTTCATGGTAGGAGGCTGAGGTTAGGGTAAGGGTCAGGGTTAGGGTTAGGGTCAGGGTAGGAGGTTGAGGTTAGGGTTAGGGGTTAGGGTTAGGGTAGAAGGTTGAGGTTAGGGTTAGGGGTTAGGGTTAGGGTAAGAGGATTAGGGTTAGAGTAGGAGGGTTGGGAGTTAGGGTTAGGTTAGGGTTAGGGGTTAGGGATTGGGGTCAGGGTAGGGGTTAGGATCAGGGTAGAAGTTTGAGGTTAGGGTTAGGGTTGGGGTTAGCGGTTGGGGTTAAGGGTTAGGATTAGGGTTGGGGTTAGGGTTAGGGTTAGGGTTAGGATTAGGATTAGGATTAGGGTTGGGGTTGGGGTTAGGGTTAGGGTTGGGGTTGGGGTTGGAGTTAGGATTAGGATTAGGTTTAGGATTAGGGTTGGGGTTAGGGTTGGGGTTAGGATTAGGGCTGGGGTTAGGATCAGGGTTGGGGTTAGGATCAGGGTTAGGGTTGGGGTTAGGATCAGGGTTGGGATTAGGGTTGGGGATGGGATTAGGGTTAGGATCAGGGTTGGGATTAGGTTTAGGGTTGGGATTAGGGTTGGGGTTGGGGTTAGGGTTAGGGTTAGGGTTGGGGTTAGGGTTAGGGTTAGGGTTAGGGTCAGGGTTGGGGTTAGGGTTAGGGTTAGGGTTAGGGTTAGGGTTAGGGTTAGGGTTGGGTTAGGGTTAGGGTTAGGGTTAGGGGTTAGGGTTAGGGTTAGGGTTGGGGTTGGGGTTAGCGGTTGGGGTTAAGGGTTAGGATTAGGGTTGGGGTTAGGGTTAGGGTTGGGGTTAGCGGTTGGGGTTAAGGGTTAGGATTAGGGTTAGGGTTAGGGTTAGGGTTAGGGTTAGGGTTAGGGGTTAGGGTTAGGGTTAGGGTTAGGGTTAGGGGTTAGGGTTAGGGGTTAGGGTTAGGGTTAGGGTTAGGGGTTAGGGTTAGGGTTAGGGTTAGGGTTAGGGGTTAGGGTTAGGATTAGGGTTGGGGTTGGGGTTAGAGTTAGGATTAGGTTTAGGATTAGGGTTGGGGTTAGGGTTGGGGTTAGGATTAGGGCTGGGGTTGGGATTAGGGTTGGGGTTGGGATTAGGGTTAGGATCAGGGTTGGGGTTAGGTTTAGGGTTGGGATTAGGGTTGTGGTTGGGATTAGGGTTAGGGTTAGGATTAGGGTTGGGGTTAGGGTTAGGGTTAGGATTAGGATTGGGGTTAGGGTTGGGGTTAGGATTAGGGTTAGGATTAGGGTTGGGGTTGGGTTTAGGGTTAGGATTAGGGTTGGGGGATAGGGTTGGGGTTAGGGTTAGGATTAGGGTTGGGGTTAGGGTTAGGATTAGGATCAGGGTTGGGATTAGGGTTTTGGTTAGGGTTAGGATTAGGGTTGGGGTTAGGTTTAGGGTTGGGATTAGGGTTGGGGTTAGGGTTAGGTTTAGGGTTGGGGTTGGGGTTAGGGTTGGGGTTGGGGTTAGGGTTGGGATTAGGGTTTGGGTTGAGGTCAGGTTTAGGGCTGGGATTAGGATTGGGGTTAGGTTTAAGTTTAGATTAGGATTAGGGTTAGGATTAGGGTCCCCAAACCGTGGTCCCAGTAGGGACTGAGACCAACGTTTGGCACGGGCCTGCCTAGTGTCAGATCACTGGTCATCCTCATTGTCCCTTTTCATTCAGTCCCCACGGATGTTTTGAGCCCAACTTTTGGATCCAGTCCCCTTCTGCCCGTCTTCGGGCATTACAGGACCAGTTCCTGTTGTGTTGGAGTCCCATAAACCTCAGTTCTCCCAGGCCATGGTGCAGAAAATGCCGCACGATCCATGTGTGTGTCTCCTTCCCCTTCCTGATATTATAGAGGTGTTGGGTCATTCTCACTGACAGGGCATTCCCCGTTTCCCCCACATATTGCATATTGCATTTATTGCAATAAATTAAATAAACACAATTGGAGACCCGTAGATTTAAAATTGGCCGAATTGTAAAAATTTCTTTTGTGTTGGGATTAGTAATGTAGCGTTTGGGTCGAAATCTGGTCCTCGTAATGTCCCTCGTTCTGTTCTTCTGTAGCGGTCTTAATTTGCTTTTAACCAACAGATCTTTCAGATTGTTGTTTTTCCTATAGGCTGAAATGACTCTGTATTTATGTAAGATTTCCCCCTCTGTCATGAATTTGTCGAAATTTTCTTTAATTTTTCTATTTAAGGCTGTACTGCCGTCAGAGAACGTGGACACAAAGGGGATGATTTCAGTGCCCTCTCGTGGGGTCTGCTCATTCCGTCTTATGCAGGTCAGGAATCTCCTCAGGCACCCTCTCAGGAATGAGCGGGAATATCCCCGTTTCCTGAGTGCCCCAAATAGTGTTTTGGTTGCCCTCCAAAATTCCTCGGTCCTGGAGCATATTCTGTGGAATCTCAGGAGCTGAGACTTTATCACCCCTTTAAAGGTATGCTTCGGGTGAAAGCTCTCCTTATGTAGGAGTGCGTGGGTGTCTGTGTCCTTAAAGTAGACTCTGACCTGCAATTGTTGAGTTTCTATGAAATCTTCCCCTTTGTATGTAACTGTGTCCAAGAAATTAACTTCGGATGAGTGTAGTGTGTATTTGACTCGTATAGATTTGCTGAAGTGATTAAGATGATTGACAAATTTTTCAAATTCTTGTTCTGACCCCTGCCAGACCCCCCAGATGTCGTCCAGGAACCTGTAATAGTGAAGTGGTTTAACAGGCCAGGCTGCCAGGGCTTCCTCCTCCCATTTAGCCATAAAAATATTGGCATAGGAGGGGGCAAATCGCTTTCCCATAGCCGTTCCCTTAATTTGCAGAAAGAGTTCCGAATTGAATTCAAAATCATTTTTTGTCAAATTAATTTCTAACAAATCTAATAAATGTTTGTCTGGTCTGCTTTTATCCGGGTACCTGGTAAACCACTCCTGGACTGCTTCCAGCCCTGCCGACGTGTCTATGTTTGTGTACAGACTGTCTATGTCTATCGTGAACAATAGACATTCTACAGGTAAGCGCAGTGTTCGGATTTTATCAATGAAATCGTAGGTGTCCTTAATATAGCTGGGGTGTCGGGTGCTGAGGGGGTTCAGAAAATGTTCAATGTACTCCGCTGTCGCATAGGTGTCACTACCACAGTCGGAGACAATGGGGCGGCCCGGAGGCATCTCAAATGGGATGCTCCATGATTCGGGATCCTTGTGGATCTTGGGAAGGAGGTAAAAAAGTCTTGGGCGTGGATTGTCTGATCCCATCAGGTAAGTTAACTGTTTTTTGTTTATAAAACCCTCTTCTTTCAAATTTTCCAGGATTCTCCTGATTTCTGGGCCTGTTTTTAAAAATAGGGGTTCGTCCAGCTTCCGATAATAGTGTGGCTGATTTAGTTGGCGATAAGCTTCCCGGATATAGGCAGTTCTATCCATAATCACCGCCGCACTGCCTTTATCAGCCGGTTTAATAACCACATTTTTGTTTTTTCTGAGCTGGACTAACGCCCGTCTTTCAGGAATACTCAAGTTAGATTTTTGTGACCGATTCCACGATAGGCTTTTAAATGCATATTTATCGGCCCTGATTACTTTTCTGACCTGATTGGGGACTTGGGACAGCCTGGGAGTCCAACTGGCTTTTGGGGTGAAGGGAAGAGGTTCTGTCTCGCCCCTGTATCTAAAATAGGACATTAGCAGCAGTCTTCTATGATACTGCTGCATATCAAGAGCGAGTTGTTTTTTCATGTCCCTATCGATTTTCGGTGTTGGAACAAACGTTAAGCCCTTGTTTAGAACCCTATATTGGTCTTTAGTGGGTCTGAAGTGTTTAGAAAGGTTTACCACCTCGAGACCCCTCTGTAGCCCCCAACTAGGGTTTACAGGGCTTTGAAGTTTAGGTGGTTGCACCAGTGTTCCAACACTGACTTAGCACAGCTCGGCGTCCAATGGATCTGGTCCTGACCGACCTGGAATTGAGCCTCCGGTAACAGAGGTAAGTATGGCATGTTTTTTTTAATGTGTGCATTTAACCCTGCTAATACATCTCTTTCTTCCTTTTTCAGGTTTTGGCTGTAATTGATCAGAGGGATCCATATGGCCGCTTGAGGAAACCGTTCTTTTGTCATCTTTACGGCCCTCTGGAGTTGTTTGACTGCCGTCTCCCTCTGCTTTTGACCCCTGTGGTTTATACCGAAGGCCAGGACTATCGTCTCCACCTCGGTTTGTATACTGGCCCTGGATATGAATGCCTCTGCATGTCTAAATGTAGCCCCCGGGTAACTGTCTATTTGCAGGTTCTCCAGATCATGTGGAGGGATCCTGCTCAGGTTAGAGTCACCCACAATGCACCACTTTTTTTTGGCAGTAAACATCCAATTTACCATTTTTCTAGAGGTGCTCAAATGCCTGGTGGCTTTGAATACCCTAGGTGATGGGGATGGTGTTACAATTGGGGTCAGTTGGGGCATAGGTAGAGGACTCTGCTCTATGTCCCGCTCTGAGATGCAGAGCAGAGAGTCTACCGACAGATCACCGGCAGTAGTTGTCTGTTGGGGATTGGGCATTTCGTGGTGAACGGTTACAATTTGTGACAGTACGTCCTGGGTGGCGCTCCGAGGCTTCAGAATACCTGCTGGAGTGGCCGCCTCAGTGACCTCATGGGTCGTCGGGCATGTACTGATTGCGAACATATCCGGGATGTCATCCACGTTCACTACTGCCGGATTTTGTTTTAGGGGTTTTGGTTTGTTAACGGCCACTCTGGGCTTTCTGGGCGTCCTGGGTGGGAGCGGTGTAGGTGGTAAAGAGCTAAGTTGCAGAGGTGGTAGTGCGTCAGGGCTTGGCGGAGGGGAGTACCAGTTTCGGGTGAGGGGTGGAAATTCCGTGGTGTTAGGAATTTCCTCCCCCTGTGGGGCAATGTCAGTGGGCGGGGGAGCTCGATCAGGTTTGCATGCTAGTGAGGTGAGCAGCGCTTTTACCTCCTCGATCGGCTCTGCCATGTGTCTCTTTTTGAATTTATTCTGGTACCATTTTACGGCAATGGCAAAAGCCGACCTCCAGTCATCCACGATCCAATCAGCCAAAACCTCTCCCTCCCCGGCAATGCACTGGGCGTAATGATCCTGTAAGATCAATTTGGTTGTATAGGCCCAGTTCTTTGCATTACCCTCTATCAGTGTTTTGGTTCGGGATGTCAATTTAGCTGGTTTAATCACCTCTGTAAGGTAGTGTGTGAGCCGTGAAAAAGTAGTGGGCTCTGTGTTTTGGTCCCTCAAGACTTTTTGGTGATGGTGATGTGACCTAAGAAGTTCGAATATTTTTTTAACTAGCGATCTGAACTTTTGGTAATTTGGGTCCTGTTTATTGTGAGTAAGTGAGGGTTTGTTATCTTGTCTACTGTGGGATCTCTGAACTCTGCTCTCAAACCTCACTTTTTGTTGGGATTGTTTTTGTGTGAATTTATTGTGAAGAGATCTAGGTCTCTGGAAATCCACACGTTTACGGCCTGCACTCAAGGATCTAGGTGTAGGTCTTAGCCATTGAGAAGAAGGGGTTATTCTTTGTGGGGAGCGCCTGGAAGGGCGTTCCCCATGGTTCCAAAAATTTCTCACTTGAGAGTAAATTTGTGTATTATGTGGGGGTCTATACCTCCCAGCCACAACATCACTGTAACTCCTCTGGAAAGACAGAGGCTCATGCCGTTCTAGTCTGGGGTGAGGAGAAACATAATTAGGCCTAGAAGCTGGTCTAGAAGTTAGTCTATATTGACCAGCCCTTGGTCCTAAATAAAAAGGCATTTTGGATTAAATGAAATGAAATGAAAAGGCAAGTCAGTTGCGCAACGTTTCGGTTTATCTCAAACCTTCATCAGGCATTGACTTGCCTTATAGTAAAAAAGGAGAACTTTTTTATAGAGTGCTTTGGAATAGAAATTATTCTCTCAGAAAAAAGGTGAAAAATCAGTGAGAGATAAATATACAGAACAAAAATGTTTCTTTTAAAACGTAAAAATTAAATTAATTTAAGATTCTTTAAATGAAATCAACCAAAATGGGTCTTGAAAGAAATAGTGTTTTGGAATAGAAATTATTCTCTCAGAAAAAAGTTGAAAAATAAGTGAAAGATAAATATACAGAACAAAATTGTTTTTTTTAAAAAGAAAGAAAGATAAAATGAATTAAAGATTCTTTAAATGAAATAAATCAAATGAGTCTTAAATGAAAAAAAGGGGGGGGGGGTTTGGCAAATAATTAAACAAAAATAAATATAAGGGAAAAAAATAAATAAAAGGAAAAAAAAGGTTTTTAAGGGGAAGATAAAATTAAAGATGCTTTAAAGAAAAAAAATCAAATGAATTTTGAGTGAAATTTAAATGGTGGCAAACAATTAAATTAAACAGTAAGATGGGTGAGTTTTAAACTGAAAGGCTCAATGGCAATGTGATAGCTGCTGCACAATTCGGTCTGGCAAATGAGTGCCTGGTAGCAGCTGCTGCCTATTTAAAGAGGAGGCTCCGCCCCTTTTCCTCCAACGGACCAAATTCAAAAAACTCTCAGTCGCTATTGGTCAATTTGAAAAGGGCTCTGAATTCAAACTAAAAATATTTGGAAAAATAATTCTGTACGTTTTTTCTTAATAAATTTAGCTACTTTTTTACATTAAAGAGTTTAACAATGAAAACATGGTGCCTTAAAAATTATCTACAGCATTCAATGAACATGTCACTGTAATCATAATAGGATAATGATATAATAAAATAATATACTATATTAATTATTTACAATGAGGATTCTCCCTAGACCGGGATGTGATAGTCCTCTAATGTGTATCACTGATGTCCTAGTTCAGTTAATTCCCTATTTATTAATTGTGTTATTGTGATCTAATATTTTGTTCTTTCTTTTCCTTCCAGGTGCTGGTGATTAGCCCAATAAGAGACCTGGGTGGATGTCCAGAAATGGCTCCAGGCGGCACTGGCTGGATTAGGATTAGGGTTGGGGTTGGGGTTAGAGTTAGGATTAGGTTTAGGATTAGGGTTGGGGTTAGGGTTGGGGTTAGGATTAGGGCTGGGGTTGGGATTAGGGTTGGGGTTGGGATTAGGGTTAGGATCAGGGTTGGGGTTAGGTTTAGGGTTGGGATTAGGGTTGTGGTTGGGATTAGGGTTAGGGTTAGGATTAGGGTTGGGGTTAGGGTTAGGGTTAGGATTAGGATTGGGGTTAGGGTTGGGGTTAGGATTAGGGTTAGGATTAGGGTTGGGGTTGGGTTTAGGGTTAGGATTAGGGTTGGGGGATAGGGTTGGGGTTAGGGTTAGGATTAGGGTTGGGGTTAGGGTTAGGATTAGGATCAGGGTTGGGATTAGGGTTTTGGTTAGGGTTAGGATTAGGGTTGGGGTTAGGTTTAGGGTTGGGATTAGGGTTGGGGTTAGGGTTAGGTTTAGGGTTGGGGTTGGGGTTAGGGTTGGGGTTGGGGTTAGGGTTGGGATTAGGGTTTGGGTTGAGGTCAGGTTTAGGGCTGGGATTAGGATTGGGGTTAGGTTTAAGTTTAGATTAGGATTAGGGTTAGGATTAGGGTCCCCAAACCGTGGTCCCAGTAGGGACTGAGACCAACGTTTGGCACGGGCCTGCCTAGTGTCAGATCACTGGTCATCCTCATTGTCCCTTTTCATTCAGTCCCCACGGATGTTTTGAGCCCAACTTTTGGATCCAGTCCCCTTCTGCCCGTCTTCGGGCATTACAGGACCAGTTCCTGTTGTGTTGGAGTCCCATAAACCTCAGTTCTCCCAGGCCATGGTGCAGAAAATGCCGCACGATCCATGTGTGTGTCTCCTTCCCCTTCCTGATATTATAGAGGTGTTGGGTCATTCTCACTGACAGGGCATTCCCCGTTTCCCCCACATATTGCATATTGCATTTATTGCAATAAATTAAATAAACACAATTGGAGACCCGTAGATTTAAAATTGGCCGAATTGTAAAAATTTCTTTTGTGTTGGGATTAGTAATGTAGCGTTTGGGTCGAAATCTGGTCCTCGTAATGTCCCTCGTTCTGTTCTTCTGTAGCGGTCTTAATTTGCTTTTAACCAACAGATCTTTCAGATTGTTGTTTTTCCTATAGGCTGAAATGACTCTGTATTTATGTAAGATTTCCCCCTCTGTCATGAATTTGTCGAAATTTTCTTTAATTTTTCTATTTAAGGCTGTACTGCCGTCAGAGAACGTGGACACAAAGGGGATGATTTCAGTGCCCTCTCGTGGGGTCTGCTCATTCCGTCTTATGCAGGTCAGGAATCTCCTCAGGCACCCTCTCAGGAATGAGCGGGAATATCCCCGTTTCCTGAGTGCCCCAAATAGTGTTTTGGTTGCCCTCCAAAATTCCTCGGTCCTGGAGCATATTCTGTGGAATCTCAGGAGCTGAGACTTTATCACCCCTTTAAAGGTATGCTTCGGGTGAAAGCTCTCCTTATGTAGGAGTGCGTGGGTGTCTGTGTCCTTAAAGTAGACTCTGACCTGCAATTGTTGAGTTTCTATGAAATCTTCCCCTTTGTATGTAACTGTGTCCAAGAAATTAACTTCGGATGAGTGTAGTGTGTATTTGACTCGTATAGATTTGCTGAAGTGATTAAGATGATTGACAAATTTTTCAAATTCTTGTTCTGACCCCTGCCAGACCCCCCAGATGTCGTCCAGGAACCTGTAATAGTGAAGTGGTTTAACAGGCCAGGCTGCCAGGGCTTCCTCCTCCCATTTAGCCATAAAAATATTGGCATAGGAGGGGGCAAATCGCTTTCCCATAGCCGTTCCCTTAATTTGCAGAAAGAGTTCCGAATTGAATTCAAAATCATTTTTTGTCAAATTAATTTCTAACAAATCTAATAAATGTTTGTCTGGTCTGCTTTTATCCGGGTACCTGGTAAACCACTCCTGGACTGCTTCCAGCCCTGCCGACGTGTCTATGTTTGTGTACAGACTGTCTATGTCTATCGTGAACAATAGACATTCTACAGGTAAGCGCAGTGTTCGGATTTTATCAATGAAATCGTAGGTGTCCTTAATATAGCTGGGGTGTCGGGTGCTGAGGGGGTTCAGAAAATGTTCAATGTACTCCGCTGTCGCATAGGTGTCACTACCACAGTCGGAGACAATGGGGCGGCCCGGAGGCATCTCAAATGGGATGCTCCATGATTCGGGATCCTTGTGGATCTTGGGAAGGAGGTAAAAAAGTCTTGGGCGTGGATTGTCTGATCCCATCAGGTAAGTTAACTGTTTTTTGTTTATAAAACCCTCTTCTTTCAAATTTTCCAGGATTCTCCTGATTTCTGGGCCTGTTTTTAAAAATAGGGGTTCGTCCAGCTTCCGATAATAGTGTGGCTGATTTAGTTGGCGATAAGCTTCCCGGATATAGGCAGTTCTATCCATAATCACCGCCGCACTGCCTTTATCAGCCGGTTTAATAACCACATTTTTGTTTTTTCTGAGCTGGACTAACGCCCGTCTTTCAGGGATACTCAAGTTAGATTTTTGTGACCGATTCCACGATAGGCTTTTAAATGCATATTTATCGGCCCTGATTACTTTTCTGACCTGATTGGGGACTTGGGACAGCCTGGGAGTCCAACTGGCTTTTGGGGTGAAGGGAAGAGGTTCTGTCTCGCCCCTGTATCTAAAATAGGACATTAGCAGCAGTCTTCTATGATACTGCTGCATATCAAGAGCGAGTTGTTTTTTCATGTCCCTATCGATTTTCGGTGTTGGAACAAACGTTAAGCCCTTGTTTAGAACCCTATATTGGTCTTTAGTGGGTCTGAAGTGTTTAGAAAGGTTTACCACCTCGAGACCCCTCTGTAGCCCCCAACTAGGGTTTACAGGGCTTTGAAGTTTAGGTGGTTGCACCAGTGTTCCAACACTGACTTAGCACAGCTCGGCGTCCAATGGATCTGGTCCTGACCGACCTGGAATTGAGCCTCCGGTAACAGAGGTAAGTATGGCATGTTTTTTTTAATGTGTGCATTTAACCCTGCTAATACATCTCTTTCTTCCTTTTTCAGGTTTTGGCTGTAATTGATCAGAGGGATCCATATGGCCGCTTGAGGAAACCGTTCTTTTGTCATCTTTACGGCCCTCTGGAGTTGTTTGACTGCCGTCTCCCTCTGCTTTTGACCCCTGTGGTTTATACCGAAGGCCAGGACTATCGTCTCCACCTCGGTTTGTATACTGGCCCTGGATATGAATGCCTCTGCATGTCTAAATGTAGCCCCCGGGTAACTGTCTATTTGCAGGTTCTCCAGATCATGTGGAGGGATCCTGCTCAGGTTAGAGTCACCCACAATGCACCACTTTTTTTTGGCAGTAAACATCCAATTTACCATTTTTCTAGAGGTGCTCAAATGCCTGGTGGCTTTGAATACCCTAGGTGATGGGGATGGTGTTACAATTGGGGTCAGTTGGGGCATAGGTAGAGGACTCTGCTCTATGTCCCGCTCTGAGATGCAGAGCAGAGAGTCTACCGACAGATCACCGGCAGTAGTTGTCTGTTGGGGATTGGGCATTTCGTGGTGAACGGTTACAATTTGTGACAGTACGTCCTGGGTGGCGCTCCGAGGCTTCAGAATACCTGCTGGAGTGGCCGCCTCAGTGACCTCATGGGTCGTCGGGCATGTACTGATTGCGAACATATCCGGGATGTCATCCACGTTCACTACTGCCGGATTTTGTTTTAGGGGTTTTGGTTTGTTAACGGCCACTCTGGGCTTTCTGGGCGTCCTGGGTGGGAGCGGTGTAGGTGGTAAAGAGCTAAGTTGCAGAGGTGGTAGTGCGTCAGGGCTTGGCGGAGGGGAGTACCAGTTTCGGGTGAGGGGTGGAAATTCCGTGGTGTTAGGAATTTCCTCCCCCTGTGGGGCAATGTCAGTGGGCGGGGGAGCTCGATCAGGTTTGCATGCTAGTGAGGTGAGCAGCGCTTTTACCTCCTCGATCGGCTCTGCCATGTGTCTCTTTTTGAATTTATTCTGGTACCATTTTACGGCAATGGCAAAAGCCGACCTCCAGTCATCCACGATCCAATCAGCCAAAACCTCTCCCTCCCCGGCAATGCACTGGGCGTAATGATCCTGTAAGATCAATTTGGTTGTATAGGCCCAGTTCTTTGCATTACCCTCTATCAGTGTTTTGGTTCGGGATGTCAATTTAGCTGGTTTAATCACCTCTGTAAGGTAGTGTGTGAGCCGTGAAAAAGTAGTGGGCTCTGTGTTTTGGTCCCTCAAGACTTTTTGGTGATGGTGATGTGACCTAAGAAGTTCGAATATTTTTTTAACTAGCGATCTGAACTTTTGGTAATTTGGGTCCTGTTTATTGTGAGTAAGTGAGGGTTTGTTATCTTGTCTACTGTGGGATCTCTGAACTCTGCTCTCAAACCTCACTTTTTGTTGGGATTGTTTTTGTGTGAATTTATTGTGAAGAGATCTAGGTCTCTGGAAATCCACACGTTTACGGCCTGCACTCAAGGATCTAGGTGTAGGTCTTAGCCATTGAGAAGAAGGGGTTATTCTTTGTGGGGAGCGCCTGGAAGGGCGTTCCCCATGGTTCCAAAAATTTCTCACTTGAGAGTAAATTTGTGTATTATGTGGGGGTCTATACCTCCCAGCCACAACATCACTGTAACTCCTCTGGAAAGACAGAGGCTCATGCCGTTCTAGTCTGGGGTGAGGAGAAACATAATTAGGCCTAGAAGCTGGTCTAGAAGTTAGTCTATATTGACCAGCCCTTGGTCCTAAATAAAAAGGCATTTTGGATTAAATGAAATGAAATGAAAAGGCAAGTCAGTTGCGCAACGTTTCGGTTTATCTCAAACCTTCATCAGGCATTGACTTGCCTTATAGTAAAAAAGGAGAACTTTTTTATAGAGTGCTTTGGAATAGAAATTATTCTCTCAGAAAAAAGGTGAAAAATCAGTGAGAGATAAATATACAGAACAAAAATGTTTCTTTTAAAACGTAAAAATTAAATTAATTTAAGATTCTTTAAATGAAATCAACCAAAATGGGTCTTGAAAGAAATAGTGTTTTGGAATAGAAATTATTCTCTCAGAAAAAAGTTGAAAAATAAGTGAAAGATAAATATACAGAACAAAATTGTTTTTTTTAAAAAGAAAGAAAGATAAAATGAATTAAAGATTCTTTAAATGAAATAAATCAAATGAGTCTTAAATGAAAAAAAGGGGGGGGGGGTTTGGCAAATAATTAAACAAAAATAAATATAAGGGAAAAAAATAAATAAAAGGAAAAAAAAGGTTTTTAAGGGGAAGATAAAATTAAAGATGCTTTAAAGAAAAAAAATCAAATGAATTTTGAGTGAAATTTAAATGGTGGCAAACAATTAAATTAAACAGTAAGATGGG
Source organism: Pangasianodon hypophthalmus (assembly GCF_027358585.1). Classification (NCBI taxonomy): domain Eukaryota; kingdom Metazoa; phylum Chordata; class Actinopteri; order Siluriformes; family Pangasiidae; genus Pangasianodon; species Pangasianodon hypophthalmus. Next base: position 25,234,981 of record NC_069726.1, read on the forward strand.
TGAGTTTTAAACTGAAAGGCTCAATGGCAATGTGATAGCTGCTGCACAATTCGGTCTGGCAAATGAGTGCCTGGTAGCAGCTGCTGCCTATTTAAAGAGGAGGCTCCGCCCCTTTTCCTCCAACGGACCAAATTCAAAAAACTCTCAGTCGCTATTGGTCAATTTGAAAAGGGCTCTGAATTCAAACTAAAAATATTTGGAAAAATAATTCTGTACGTTTTTTCTTAATAAATTTAGCTACTTTTTTACATTAAAGAGTTTAACAATGAAAACATGGTGCCTTAAAAATTATCTACAGCATTCAATGAACATGTCACTGTAATCATAATAGGATAATGATATAATAAAATAATATACTATATTAATTATTTACAATGAGGATTCTCCCTAGACCGGGATGTGATAGTCCTCTAATGTGTATCACTGATGTCCTAGTTCAGTTAATTCCCTATTTATTAATTGTGTTATTGTGATCTAATATTTTGTTCTTTCTTTTCCTTCCAGGTGCTGGTGATTAGCCCAATAAGAGACCTGGGTGGATGTCCAGAAATGGCTCCAGGCGGCACTGGCTGGATTAGGATTAGGGTTGGGGTTGGGGTTAGAGTTAGGATTAGGTTTAGGATTAGGGTTGGGGTTAGGGTTGGGGTTAGGATTAGGGCTGGGGTTGGGATTAGGGTTGGGGTTGGGATTAGGGTTAGGATCAGGGTTGGGGTTAGGTTTAGGGTTGGGATTAGGGTTGTGGTTGGGATTAGGGTTAGGGTTAGGATTAGGGTTGGGGTTAGGGTTAGGGTTAGGATTAGGATTGGGGTTAGGGTTGGGGTTAGGATTAGGGTTAGGATTAGGGTTGGGGTTGGGTTTAGGGTTAGGATTAGGGTTGGGGGATAGGGTTGGGGTTAGGGTTAGGATTAGGGTTGGGGTTAGGGTTAGGATTAGGATCAGGGTTGGGATTAGGGTTTTGGTTAGGGTTAGGATTAGGGTTGGGGTTAGGTTTAGGGTTGGGATTAGGGTTGGGGTTAGGGTTAGGTTTAGGGTTGGGGTTGGGGTTAGGGTTGGGGTTGGGGTTAGGGTTGGGATTAGGGTTTGGGTTGAGGTCAGGTTTAGGGCTGGGATTAGGATTGGGGTTAGGTTTAAGTTTAGATTAGGATTAGGGTTAGGATTAGGGTCCCCAAACCGTGGTCCCAGTAGGGACTGAGACCAACGTTTGGCACGGGCCTGCCTAGTGTCAGATCACTGGTCATCCTCATTGTCCCTTTTCATTCAGTCCCCACGGATGTTTTGAGCCCAACTTTTGGATCCAGTCCCCTTCTGCCCGTCTTCGGGCATTACAGGACCAGTTCCTGTTGTGTTGGAGTCCCATAAACCTCAGTTCTCCCAGGCCATGGTGCAGAAAATGCCGCACGATCCATGTGTGTGTCTCCTTCCCCTTCCTGATATTATAGAGGTGTTGGGTCATTCTCACTGACAGGGCATTCCCCGTTTCCCCCACATATTGCATATTGCATTTATTGCAATAAATTAAATAAACACAATTGGAGACCCGTAGATTTAAAATTGGCCGAATTGTAAAAATTTCTTTTGTGTTGGGATTAGTAATGTAGCGTTTGGGTCGAAATCTGGTCCTCGTAATGTCCCTCGTTCTGTTCTTCTGTAGCGGTCTTAATTTGCTTTTAACCAACAGATCTTTCAGATTGTTGTTTTTCCTATAGGCTGAAATGACTCTGTATTTATGTAAGATTTCCCCCTCTGTCATGAATTTGTCGAAATTTTCTTTAATTTTTCTATTTAAGGCTGTACTGCCGTCAGAGAACGTGGACACAAAGGGGATGATTTCAGTGCCCTCTCGTGGGGTCTGCTCATTCCGTCTTATGCAGGTCAGGAATCTCCTCAGGCACCCTCTCAGGAATGAGCGGGAATATCCCCGTTTCCTGAGTGCCCCAAATAGTGTTTTGGTTGCCCTCCAAAATTCCTCGGTCCTGGAGCATATTCTGTGGAATCTCAGGAGCTGAGACTTTATCACCCCTTTAAAGGTATGCTTCGGGTGAAAGCTCTCCTTATGTAGGAGTGCGTGGGTGTCTGTGTCCTTAAAGTAGACTCTGACCTGCAATTGTTGAGTTTCTATGAAATCTTCCCCTTTGTATGTAACTGTGTCCAAGAAATTAACTTCGGATGAGTGTAGTGTGTATTTGACTCGTATAGATTTGCTGAAGTGATTAAGATGATTGACAAATTTTTCAAATTCTTGTTCTGACCCCTGCCAGACCCCCCAGATGTCGTCCAGGAACCTGTAATAGTGAAGTGGTTTAACAGGCCAGGCTGCCAGGGCTTCCTCCTCCCATTTAGCCATAAAAATATTGGCATAGGAGGGGGCAAATCGCTTTCCCATAGCCGTTCCCTTAATTTGCAGAAAGAGTTCCGAATTGAATTCAAAATCATTTTTTGTCAAATTAATTTCTAACAAATCTAATAAATGTTTGTCTGGTCTGCTTTTATCCGGGTACCTGGTAAACCACTCCTGGACTGCTTCCAGCCCTGCCGACGTGTCTATGTTTGTGTACAGACTGTCTATGTCTATCGTGAACAATAGACATTCTACAGGTAAGCGCAGTGTTCGGATTTTATCAATGAAATCGTAGGTGTCCTTAATATAGCTGGGGTGTCGGGTGCTGAGGGGGTTCAGAAAATGTTCAATGTACTCCGCTGTCGCATAGGTGTCACTACCACAGTCGGAGACAATGGGGCGGCCCGGAGGCATCTCAAATGGGATGCTCCATGATTCGGGATCCTTGTGGATCTTGGGAAGGAGGTAAAAAAGTCTTGGGCGTGGATTGTCTGATCCCATCAGGTAAGTTAACTGTTTTTTGTTTATAAAACCCTCTTCTTTCAAATTTTCCAGGATTCTCCTGATTTCTGGGCCTGTTTTTAAAAATAGGGGTTCGTCCAGCTTCCGATAATAGTGTGGCTGATTTAGTTGGCGATAAGCTTCCCGGATATAGGCAGTTCTATCCATAATCACCGCCGCACTGCCTTTATCAGCCGGTTTAATAACCACATTTTTGTTTTTTCTGAGCTGGACTAACGCCCGTCTTTCAGGGATACTCAAGTTAGATTTTTGTGACCGATTCCACGATAGGCTTTTAAATGCATATTTATCGGCCCTGATTACTTTTCTGACCTGATTGGGGACTTGGGACAGCCTGGGAGTCCAACTGGCTTTTGGGGTGAAGGGAAGAGGTTCTGTCTCGCCCCTGTATCTAAAATAGGACATTAGCAGCAGTCTTCTATGATACTGCTGCATATCAAGAGCGAGTTGTTTTTTCATGTCCCTATCGATTTTCGGTGTTGGAACAAACGTTAAGCCCTTGTTTAGAACCCTATATTGGTCTTTAGTGGGTCTGAAGTGTTTAGAAAGGTTTACCACCTCGAGACCCCTCTGTAGCCCCCAACTAGGGTTTACAGGGCTTTGAAGTTTAGGTGGTTGCACCAGTGTTCCAACACTGACTTAGCACAGCTCGGCGTCCAATGGATCTGGTCCTGACCGACCTGGAATTGAGCCTCCGGTAACAGAGGTAAGTATGGCATGTTTTTTTTAATGTGTGCATTTAACCCTGCTAATACATCTCTTTCTTCCTTTTTCAGGTTTTGGCTGTAATTGATCAGAGGGATCCATATGGCCGCTTGAGGAAACCGTTCTTTTGTCATCTTTACGGCCCTCTGGAGTTGTTTGACTGCCGTCTCCCTCTGCTTTTGACCCCTGTGGTTTATACCGAAGGCCAGGACTATCGTCTCCACCTCGGTTTGTATACTGGCCCTGGATATGAATGCCTCTGCATGTCTAAATGTAGCCCCCGGGTAACTGTCTATTTGCAGGTTCTCCAGATCATGTGGAGGGATCCTGCTCAGGTTAGAGTCACCCACAATGCACCACTTTTTTTTGGCAGTAAACATCCAATTTACCATTTTTCTAGAGGTGCTCAAATGCCTGGTGGCTTTGAATACCCTAGGTGATGGGGATGGTGTTACAATTGGGGTCAGTTGGGGCATAGGTAGAGGACTCTGCTCTATGTCCCGCTCTGAGATGCAGAGCAGAGAGTCTACCGACAGATCACCGGCAGTAGTTGTCTGTTGGGGATTGGGCATTTCGTGGTGAACGGTTACAATTTGTGACAGTACGTCCTGGGTGGCGCTCCGAGGCTTCAGAATACCTGCTGGAGTGGCCGCCTCAGTGACCTCATGGGTCGTCGGGCATGTACTGATTGCGAACATATCCGGGATGTCATCCACGTTCACTACTGCCGGATTTTGTTTTAGGGGTTTTGGTTTGTTAACGGCCACTCTGGGCTTTCTGGGCGTCCTGGGTGGGAGCGGTGTAGGTGGTAAAGAGCTAAGTTGCAGAGGTGGTAGTGCGTCAGGGCTTGGCGGAGGGGAGTACCAGTTTCGGGTGAGGGGTGGAAATTCCGTGGTGTTAGGAATTTCCTCCCCCTGTGGGGCAATGTCAGTGGGCGGGGGAGCTCGATCAGGTTTGCATGCTAGTGAGGTGAGCAGCGCTTTTACCTCCTCGATCGGCTCTGCCATGTGTCTCTTTTTGAATTTATTCTGGTACCATTTTACGGCAATGGCAAAAGCCGACCTCCAGTCATCCACGATCCAATCAGCCAAAACCTCTCCCTCCCCGGCAATGCACTGGGCGTAATGATCCTGTAAGATCAATTTGGTTGTATAGGCCCAGTTCTTTGCATTACCCTCTATCAGTGTTTTGGTTCGGGATGTCAATTTAGCTGGTTTAATCACCTCTGTAAGGTAGTGTGTGAGCCGTGAAAAAGTAGTGGGCTCTGTGTTTTGGTCCCTCAAGACTTTTTGGTGATGGTGATGTGACCTAAGAAGTTCGAATATTTTTTTAACTAGCGATCTGAACTTTTGGTAATTTGGGTCCTGTTTATTGTGAGTAAGTGAGGGTTTGTTATCTTGTCTACTGTGGGATCTCTGAACTCTGCTCTCAAACCTCACTTTTTGTTGGGATTGTTTTTGTGTGAATTTATTGTGAAGAGATCTAGGTCTCTGGAAATCCACACGTTTACGGCCTGCACTCAAGGATCTAGGTGTAGGTCTTAGCCATTGAGAAGAAGGGGTTATTCTTTGTGGGGAGCGCCTGGAAGGGCGTTCCCCATGGTTCCAAAAATTTCTCACTTGAGAGTAAATTTGTGTATTATGTGGGGGTCTATACCTCCCAGCCACAACATCACTGTAACTCCTCTGGAAAGACAGAGGCTCATGCCGTTCTAGTCTGGGGTGAGGAGAAACATAATTAGGCCTAGAAGCTGGTCTAGAAGTTAGTCTATATTGACCAGCCCTTGGTCCTAAATAAAAAGGCATTTTGGATTAAATGAAATGAAATGAAAAGGCAAGTCAGTTGCGCAACGTTTCGGTTTATCTCAAACCTTCATCAGGCATTGACTTGCCTTATAGTAAAAAAGGAGAACTTTTTTATAGAGTGCTTTGGAATAGAAATTATTCTCTCAGAAAAAAGGTGAAAAATCAGTGAGAGATAAATATACAGAACAAAAATGTTTCTTTTAAAACGTAAAAATTAAATTAATTTAAGATTCTTTAAATGAAATCAACCAAAATGGGTCTTGAAAGAAATAGTGTTTTGGAATAGAAATTATTCTCTCAGAAAAAAGTTGAAAAATAAGTGAAAGATAAATATACAGAACAAAATTGTTTTTTTTAAAAAGAAAGAAAGATAAAATGAATTAAAGATTCTTTAAATGAAATAAATCAAATGAGTCTTAAATGAAAAAAAGGGGGGGGGGGTTTGGCAAATAATTAAACAAAAATAAATATAAGGGAAAAAAATAAATAAAAGGAAAAAAAAGGTTTTTAAGGGGAAGATAAAATTAAAGATGCTTTAAAGAAAAAAAATCAAATGAATTTTGAGTGAAATTTAAATGGTGGCAAACAATTAAATTAAACAGTAAGATGGGTGAGTTTTAAACTGAAAGGCTCAATGGCAATGTGATAGCTGCTGCACAATTCGGTCTGGCAAATGAGTGCCTGGTAGCAGCTGCTGCCTATTTAAAGAGGAGGCTCCGCCCCTTTTCCTCCAACGGACCAAATTCAAAAAACTCTCAGTCGCTATTGGTCAATTTGAAAAGGGCTCTGAATTCAAACTAAAAATATTTGGAAAAATAATTCTGTACGTTTTTTCTTAATAAATTTAGCTACTTTTTTACATTAAAGAGTTTAACAATGAAAACATGGTGCCTTAAAAATTATCTACAGCATTCAATGAACATGTCACTGTAATCATAATAGGATAATGATATAATAAAATAATATACTATATTAATTATTTACAATGAGGATTCTCCCTAGACCGGGATGTGATAGTCCTCTAATGTGTATCACTGATGTCCTAGTTCAGTTAATTCCCTATTTATTAATTGTGTTATTGTGATCTAATATTTTGTTCTTTCTTTTCCTTCCAGGTGCTGGTGATTAGCCCAATAAGAGACCTGGGTGGATGTCCAGAAATGGCTCCAGGCGGCACTGGCTGGATTAGGATTAGGGTTGGGGTTGGGGTTAGAGTTAGGATTAGGTTTAGGATTAGGGTTGGGGTTGGGGTTAGAGTTAGGATTAGGTTTAGGATTAGGGTTGGGGTTAGGGTTGGGGTTAGGATTAGGGCTGGGGTTGGGATTAGGGTTGGGGTTGGGATTAGGGTTAGGATCAGGGTTGGGGTTAGGTTTAGGGTTGGGATTAGGGTTGTGGTTGGGATTAGGGTTAGGGTTAGGATTAGGGTTGGGGTTAGGGTTAGGGTTAGGATTAGGATTGGGGTTAGGGTTGGGGTTAGGATTAGGGTTAGGATTAGGGTTGGGGTTGGGTTTAGGGTTAGGATTAGGGTTGGGGGATAGGGTTGGGGTTAGGATTAGGGTTGGGGTTAGGGTTAGGATTAGGATCAGGGTTGGGATTAGGGTTTTGGTTAGGGTTAGGATTAGGGTTGGGGTTAGGTTTAGGGTTGGGATTAGGGTTGGGGTTAGGGTTAGGGTTAGGGTTGGGGTTAGGGTTAGGATCAGGGTTAGGTTTAGGGTTGGGGTTGGGGTTAGGGTTGGGGTTGGGGTTAGGGTTGGGATTAGGGTTTGGGTTGAGGTTAGGTTTAGGGCTGGGATTAGGATTGGGGTTAGGTTTAAGTTTAGATTAGGATTAGGGTTAGGATTAGGGTCCCCAAACCGTGGTCCCAGTAGGGACTGAGACCAACGTTTGGCACGGGCCTGCCTAGTGTCAGATCACTGGTCATCCTCATTGTCCCTTTTCATTCAGTCCCCACGGATGTTTTGAGCCCAACTTTTGGATCCAGTCCCCTTCTGCCCGTCTTCGGGCATTACAGGACCAGTTCCTGTTGTGTTGGAGTCCCATAAACCTCAGTTCTCCCAGGCCATGGTGCAGAAAATGCCGCACGATCCATGTGTGTGTCTCCTTCCCCTTCCTGATATTATAGAGGTGTTGGGTCATTCTCACTGACAGGGCATTCCCCGTTTCCCCCACATATTGCATATTGCATTTATTGCAATAAATTAAATAAACACAATTGGAGACCCGTAGATTTAAAATTGGCCGAATTGTAAAAATTTCTTTTGTGTTGGGATTAGTAATGTAGCGTTTGGGTCGAAATCTGGTCCTCGTAATGTCCCTCGTTCTGTTCTTCTGTAGCGGTCTTAATTTGCTTTTAACCAACAGATCTTTCAGATTGTTGTTTTTCCTATAGGCTGAAATGACTCTGTATTTATGTAAGATTTCCCCCTCTGTCATGAATTTGTCGAAATTTTCTTTAATTTTTCTATTTAAGGCTGTACTGCCGTCAGAGAACGTGGACACAAAGGGGATGATTTCAGTGCCCTCTCGTGGGGTCTGCTCATTCCGTCTTATGCAGGTCAGGAATCTCCTCAGGCACCCTCTCAGGAATGAGCGGGAATATCCCCGTTTCCTGAGTGCCCCAAATAGTGTTTTGGTTGCCCTCCAAAATTCCTCGGTCCTGGAGCATATTCTGTGGAATCTCAGGAGCTGAGACTTTATCACCCCTTTAAAGGTATGCTTCGGGTGAAAGCTCTCCTTATGTAGGAGTGCGTGGGTGTCTGTGTCCTTAAAGTAGACTCTGACCTGCAATTGTTGAGTTTCTATGAAATCTTCCCCTTTGTATGTAACTGTGTCCAAGAAATTAACTTCGGATGAGTGTAGTGTGTATTTGACTCGTATAGATTTGCTGAAGTGATTAAGATGATTGACAAATTTTTCAAATTCTTGTTCTGACCCCTGCCAGACCCCCCAGATGTCGTCCAGGAACCTGTAATAGTGAAGTGGTTTAACAGGCCAGGCTGCCAGGGCTTCCTCCTCCCATTTAGCCATAAAAATATTGGCATAGGAGGGGGCAAATCGCTTTCCCATAGCCGTTCCCTTAATTTGCAGAAAGAGTTCCGAATTGAATTCAAAATCATTTTTTGTCAAATTAATTTCTAACAAATCTAATAAATGTTTGTCTGGTCTGCTTTTATCCGGGTACCTGGTAAACCACTCCTGGACTGCTTCCAGCCCTGCCGACGTGTCTATGTTTGTGTACAGACTGTCTATGTCTATCGTGAACAATAGACATTCTACAGGTAAGCGCAGTGTTCGGATTTTATCAATGAAATCGTAGGTGTCCTTAATATAGCTGGGGTGTCGGGTGCTGAGGGGGTTCAGAAAATGTTCAATGTACTCCGCTGTCGCATAGGTGTCACTACCACAGTCGGAGACAATGGGGCGGCCCGGAGGCATCTCAAATGGGATGCTCCATGATTCGGGATCCTTGTGGATCTTGGGAAGGAGGTAAAAAAGTCTTGGGCGTGGATTGTCTGATCCCATCAGGTAAGTTAACTGTTTTTTGTTTATAAAACCCTCTTCTTTCAAATTTTCCAGGATTCTCCTGATTTCTGGGCCTGTTTTTAAAAATAGGGGTTCGTCCAGCTTCCGATAATAGTGTGGCTGATTTAGTTGGCGATAAGCTTCCCGGATATAGGCAGTTCTATCCATAATCACCGCCGCACTGCCTTTATCAGCCGGTTTAATAACCACATTTTTGTTTTTTCTGAGCTGGACTAACGCCCGTCTTTCAGGGATACTCAAGTTAGATTTTTGTGACCGATTCCACGATAGGCTTTTAAATGCATATTTATCGGCCCTGATTACTTTTCTGACCTGATTGGGGACTTGGGACAGCCTGGGAGTCCAACTGGCTTTTGGGGTGAAGGGAAGAGGTTCTGTCTCGCCCCTGTATCTAAAATAGGACATTAGCAGCAGTCTTCTATGATACTGCTGCATATCAAGAGCGAGTTGTTTTTTCATGTCCCTATCGATTTTCGGTGTTGGAACAAACGTTAAGCCCTTGTTTAGAACCCTATATTGGTCTTTAGTGGGTCTGAAGTGTTTAGAAAGGTTTACCACCTCGAGACCCCTCTGTAGCCCCCAACTAGGGTTTACAGGGCTTTGAAGTTTAGGTGGTTGCACCAGTGTTCCAACACTGACTTAGCACAGCTCGGCGTCCAATGGATCTGGTCCTGACCGACCTGGAATTGAGCCTCCGGTAACAGAGGTAAGTATGGCATGTTTTTTTTAATGTGTGCATTTAACCCTGCTAATACATCTCTTTCTTCCTTTTTCAGGTTTTGGCTGTAATTGATCAGAGGGATCCATATGGCCGCTTGAGGAAACCGTTCTTTTGTCATCTTTACGGCCCTCTGGAGTTGTTTGACTGCCGTCTCCCTCTGCTTTTGACCCCTGTGGTTTATACCGAAGGCCAGGACTATCGTCTCCACCTCGGTTTGTATACTGGCCCTGGATATGAATGCCTCTGCATGTCTAAATGTAGCCCCCGGGTAACTGTCTATTTGCAGGTTCTCCAGATCATGTGGAGGGATCCTGCTCAGGTTAGAGTCACCCACAATGCACCACTTTTTTTTGGCAGTAAACATCCAATTTACCATTTTTCTAGAGGTGCTCAAATGCCTGGTGGCTTTGAATACCCTAGGTGATGGGGATGGTGTTACAATTGGGGTCAGTTGGGGCATAGGTAGAGGACTCTGCTCTATGTCCCGCTCTGAGATGCAGAGCAGAGAGTCTACCGACAGATCACCGGCAGTAGTTGTCTGTTGGGGATTGGGCATTTCGTGGTGAACGGTTACAATTTGTGACAGTACGTCCTGGGTGGCGCTCCGAGGCTTCAGAATACCTGCTGGAGTGGCCGCCTCAGTGACCTCATGGGTCGTCGGGCATGTACTGATTGCGAACATATCCGGGATGTCATCCACGTTCACTACTGCCGGATTTTGTTTTAGGGGTTTTGGTTTGTTAACGGCCACTCTGGGCTTTCTGGGCGTCCTGGGTGGGAGCGGTGTAGGTGGTAAAGAGCTAAGTTGCAGAGGTGGTAGTGCGTCAGGGCTTGGCGGAGGGGAGTACCAGTTTCGGGTGAGGGGTGGAAATTCCGTGGTGTTAGGAATTTCCTCCCCCTGTGGGGCAATGTCAGTGGGCAGGGGAGCTCGATCAGGTTTGCATGCTAGTGAGGTGAGCAGCGCTTTTACCTCCTCGATCGGCTCTGCCATGTGTCTCTTTTTGAATTTATTCTGGTACCATTTTACGGCAATGGCAAAAGCCGACCTCCAGTCATCCACGATCCAATCAGCCAAAACCTCTCCCTCCCCGGCAATGCACTGGGCGTAATGATCCTGTAAGATCAATTTGGTTGTATAGGCCCAGTTCTTTGCATTACCCTCTATCAGTGTTTTGGTTCGGGATGTCAATTTAGCTGGTTTAATCACCTCTGTAAGGTAGTGTGTGAGCCGTGAAAAAGTAGTGGGCTCTGTGTTTTGGTCCCTCAAGACTTTTTGGTGATGGTGATGTGACCTAAGAAGTTCGAATATTTTTTTAACTAGCGATCTGAACTTTTGGTAATTTGGGTCCTGTTTATTGTGAGTAAGTGAGGGTTTGTTATCTTGTCTACTGTGGGATCTCTGAACTCTGCTCTCAAACCTCACTTTTTGTTGGGATTGTTTTTGTGTGAATTTATTGTGAAGAGATCTAGGTCTCTGGAAATCCACACGTTTACGGCCTGCACTCAAGGATCTAGGTGTAGGTCTTAGCCATTGAGAAGAAGGGGTTATTCTTTGTGGGGAGCGCCTGGAAGGGCGTTCCCCATGGTTCCAAAAATTTCTCACTTGAGAGTAAATTTGTGTATTATGTGGGGGTCTATACCTCCCAGCCACAACATCACTGTAACTCCTCTGGAAAGACAGAGGCTCATGCCGTTCTAGTCTGGGGTGAGGAGAAACATAATTAGGCCTAGAAGCTGGTCTAGAAGTTAGTCTATATTGACCAGCCCTTGGTCCTAAATAAAAAGGCATTTTGGATTAAATGAAATGAAATGAAAAGGCAAGTCAGTTGCGCAACGTTTCGGTTTATCTCAAACCTTCATCAGGCATTGACTTGCCTTATAGTAAAAAAGGAGAACTTTTTTATAGAGTGCTTTGGAATAGAAATTATTCTCTCAGAAAAAAGGTGAAAAATCAGTGAGAGATAAATATACAGAACAAAAATGTTTCTTTTAAAACGTAAAAATTAAATTAATTTAAGATTCTTTAAATGAAATCAACCAAAATGGGTCTTGAAAGAAATAGTGTTTTGGAATAGAAATTATTCTCTCAGAAAAAAGTTGAAAAATAAGTGAAAGATAAATATACAGAACAAAATTGTTTTTTTTAAAAAGAAAGAAAGATAAAATGAATTAAAGATTCTTTAAATGAAATAAATCAAATGAGTCTTAAATGAAAAAAAGGGGGGGGGGGGGGGTTTGGCAAATAATTAAACAAAAATAAATATAAGGGAAAAAAATAAATAAAAGGAAAAAAAAGGTTTTTAAGGGGAAGATAAAATTAAAGATGCTTTAAAGAAAAAAAATCAAATGAATTTTGAGTGAAATTTAAATGGTGGCAAACAATTAAATTAAACAGTAAGATGGGTGAGTTTTAAACTGAAAGGCTCAATGGCAATGTGATAGCTGCTGCACAATTCGGTCTGGCAAATGAGTGCCTGGTAGCAGCTGCTGCCTATTTAAAGAGGAGGCTCCGCCCCTTTTCCTCCAACGGACCAAATTCAAAAAACTCTCAGTCGCTATTGGTCAATTTGAAAAGGGCTCTGAATTCAAACTAAAAATATTTGGAAAAATAATTCTGTACGTTTTTTCTTAATAAATTTAGCTACTTTTTTACATTAAAGAGTTTAACAATGAAAACATGGTGCCTTAAAAATTATCTACAGCATTCAATGAACATGTCACTGTAATCATAATAGGATAATGATATAATAAAATAATATACTATATTAATTATTTACAATGAGGATTCTCCCTAGACCGGGATGTGATAGTCCTCTAATGTGTATCACTGATGTCCTAGTTCAGTTAATTCCCTATTTATTAATTGTGTTATTGTGATCTAATATTTTGTTCTTTCTTTTCCTTCCAGGTGCTGGTGATTAGCCCAATAAGAGACCTGGGTGGATGTCCAGAAATGGCTCCAGGCGGCACTGGCTGGATTAGGATTAGGGTTGGGGTTGGGGTTAGAGTTAGGATTAGGTTTAGGATTAGGGTTGGGGTTAGGGTTGGGGTTAGGATTAGGGCTGGGGTTGGGATTAGGGTTGGGGTTGGGATTAGGGTTAGGATCAGGGTTGGGGTTAGGTTTAGGGTTGGGATTAGGGTTGTGGTTGGGATTAGGGTTAGGGTTAGGATTAGGGTTGGGGTTAGGGTTAGGGTTAGGATTAGGATTGGGGTTAGGGTTGGGGTTAGGATTAGGGTTAGGATTAGGGTTGGGGTTGGGTTTAGGGTTAGGATTAGGGTTGGGGGATAGGGTTGGGGTTAGGATTAGGGTTGGGGTTAGGGTTAGGATTAGGATCAGGGTTGGGATTAGGGTTTTGGTTAGGGTTAGGATTAGGGTTGGGGTTAGGTTTAGGGTTGGGATTAGGGTTGGGGTTAGGGTTAGGGTTAGGGTTGGGGTTAGGGTTAGGATCAGGGTTAGGTTTAGGGTTGGGGTTGGGGTTAGGGTTGGGGTTGGGGTTAGGGTTGGGATTAGGGTTTGGGTTGAGGTTAGGTTTAGGGCTGGGATTAGGATTGGGGTTAGGTTTAAGTTTAGATTAGGATTAGGGTTAGGATTAGGGTCCCCAAACCGTGGTCCCAGTAGGGACTGAGACCAACGTTTGGCACGGGCCTGCCTAGTGTCAGATCACTGGTCATCCTCATTGTCCCTTTTCATTCAGTCCCCACGGATGTTTTGAGCCCAACTTTTGGATCCAGTCCCCTTCTGCCCGTCTTCGGGCATTACAGGACCAGTTCCTGTTGTGTTGGAGTCCCATAAACCTCAGTTCTCCCAGGCCATGGTGCAGAAAATGCCGCACGATCCATGTGTGTGTCTCCTTCCCCTTCCTGATATTATAGAGGTGTTGGGTCATTCTCACTGACAGGGCATTCCCCGTTTCCCCCACATATTGCATATTGCATTTATTGCAATAAATTAAATAAACACAATTGGAGACCCGTAGATTTAAAATTGGCCGAATTGTAAAAATTTCTTTTGTGTTGGGATTAGTAATGTAGCGTTTGGGTCGAAATCTGGTCCTCGTAATGTCCCTCGTTCTGTTCTTCTGTAGCGGTCTTAATTTGCTTTTAACCAACAGATCTTTCAGATTGTTGTTTTTCCTATAGGCTGAAATGACTCTGTATTTATGTAAGATTTCCCCCTCTGTCATGAATTTGTCGAAATTTTCTTTAATTTTTCTATTTAAGGCTGTACTGCCGTCAGAGAACGTGGACACAAAGGGGATGATTTCAGTGCCCTCTCGTGGGGTCTGCTCATTCCGTCTTATGCAGGTCAGGAATCTCCTCAGGCACCCTCTCAGGAATGAGCGGGAATATCCCCGTTTCCTGAGTGCCCCAAATAGTGTTTTGGTTGCCCTCCAAAATTCCTCGGTCCTGGAGCATATTCTGTGGAATCTCAGGAGCTGAGACTTTATCACCCCTTTAAAGGTATGCTTCGGGTGAAAGCTCTCCTTATGTAGGAGTGCGTGGGTGTCTGTGTCCTTAAAGTAGACTCTGACCTGCAATTGTTGAGTTTCTATGAAATCTTCCCCTTTGTATGTAACTGTGTCCAAGAAATTAACTTCGGATGAGTGTAGTGTGTATTTGACTCGTATAGATTTGCTGAAGTGATTAAGATGATTGACAAATTTTTCAAATTCTTGTTCTGACCCCTGCCAGACCCCCCAGATGTCGTCCAGGAACCTGTAATAGTGAAGTGGTTTAACAGGCCAGGCTGCCAGGGCTTCCTCCTCCCATTTAGCCATAAAAATATTGGCATAGGAGGGGGCAAATCGCTTTCCCATAGCCGTTCCCTTAATTTGCAGAAAGAGTTCCGAATTGAATTCAAAATCATTTTTTGTCAAATTAATTTCTAACAAATCTAATAAATGTTTGTCTGGTCTGCTTTTATCCGGGTACCTGGTAAACCACTCCTGGACTGCTTCCAGCCCTGCCGACGTGTCTATGTTTGTGTACAGACTGTCTATGTCTATCGTGAACAATAGACATTCTACAGGTAAGCGCAGTGTTCGGATTTTATCAATGAAATCGTAGGTGTCCTTAATATAGCTGGGGTGTCGGGTGCTGAGGGGGTTCAGAAAATGTTCAATGTACTCCGCTGTCGCATAGGTGTCACTACCACAGTCGGAGACAATGGGGCGGCCCGGAGGCATCTCAAATGGGATGCTCCATGATTCGGGATCCTTGTGGATCTTGGGAAGGAGGTAAAAAAGTCTTGGGCGTGGATTGTCTGATCCCATCAGGTAAGTTAACTGTTTTTTGTTTATAAAACCCTCTTCTTTCAAATTTTCCAGGATTCTCCTGATTTCTGGGCCTGTTTTTAAAAATAGGGGTTCGTCCAGCTTCCGATAATAGTGTGGCTGATTTAGTTGGCGATAAGCTTCCCGGATATAGGCAGTTCTATCCATAATCACCGCCGCACTGCCTTTATCAGCCGGTTTAATAACCACATTTTTGTTTTTTCTGAGCTGGACTAACGCCCGTCTTTCAGGGATACTCAAGTTAGATTTTTGTGACCGATTCCACGATAGGCTTTTAAATGCATATTTATCGGCCCTGATTACTTTTCTGACCTGATTGGGGACTTGGGACAGCCTGGGAGTCCAACTGGCTTTTGGGGTGAAGGGAAGAGGTTCTGTCTCGCCCCTGTATCTAAAATAGGACATTAGCAGCAGTCTTCTATGATACTGCTGCATATCAAGAGCGAGTTGTTTTTTCATGTCCCTATCGATTTTCGGTGTTGGAACAAACGTTAAGCCCTTGTTTAGAACCCTATATTGGTCTTTAGTGGGTCTGAAGTGTTTAGAAAGGTTTACCACCTCGAGACCCCTCTGTAGCCCCCAACTAGGGTTTACAGGGCTTTGAAGTTTAGGTGGTTGCACCAGTGTTCCAACACTGACTTAGCACAGCTCGGCGTCCAATGGATCTGGTCCTGACCGACCTGGAATTGAGCCTCCGGTAACAGAGGTAAGTATGGCATGTTTTTTTTAATGTGTGCATTTAACCCTGCTAATACATCTCTTTCTTCCTTTTTCAGGTTTTGGCTGTAATTGATCAGAGGGATCCATATGGCCGCTTGAGGAAACCGTTCTTTTGTCATCTTTACGGCCCTCTGGAGTTGTTTGACTGCCGTCTCCCTCTGCTTTTGACCCCTGTGGTTTATACCGAAGGCCAGGACTATCGTCTCCACCTCGGTTTGTATACTGGCCCTGGATATGAATGCCTCTGCATGTCTAAATGTAGCCCCCGGGTAACTGTCTATTTGCAGGTTCTCCAGATCATGTGGAGGGATCCTGCTCAGGTTAGAGTCACCCACAATGCACCACTTTTTTTTGGCAGTAAACATCCAATTTACCATTTTTCTAGAGGTGCTCAAATGCCTGGTGGCTTTGAATACCCTAGGTGATGGGGATGGTGTTACAATTGGGGTCAGTTGGGGCATAGGTAGAGGACTCTGCTCTATGTCCCGCTCTGAGATGCAGAGCAGAGAGTCTACCGACAGATCACCGGCAGTAGTTGTCTGTTGGGGATTGGGCATTTCGTGGTGAACGGTTACAATTTGTGACAGTACGTCCTGGGTGGCGCTCCGAGGCTTCAGAATACCTGCTGGAGTGGCCGCCTCAGTGACCTCATGGGTCGTCGGGCATGTACTGATTGCGAACATATCCGGGATGTCATCCACGTTCACTACTGCCGGATTTTGTTTTAGGGGTTTTGGTTTGTTAACGGCCACTCTGGGCTTTCTGGGCGTCCTGGGTGGGAGCGGTGTAGGTGGTAAAGAGCTAAGTTGCAGAGGTGGTAGTGCGTCAGGGCTTGGCGGAGGGGAGTACCAGTTTCGGGTGAGGGGTGGAAATTCCGTGGTGTTAGGAATTTCCTCCCCCTGTGGGGCAATGTCAGTGGGCAGGGGAGCTCGATCAGGTTTGCATGCTAGTGAGGTGAGCAGCGCTTTTACCTCCTCGATCGGCTCTGCCATGTGTCTCTTTTTGAATTTATTCTGGTACCATTTTACGGCAATGGCAAAAGCCGACCTCCAGTCATCCACGATCCAATCAGCCAAAACCTCTCCCTCCCCGGCAATGCACTGGGCGTAATGATCCTGTAAGATCAATTTGGTTGTATAGGCCCAGTTCTTTGCATTACCCTCTATCAGTGTTTTGGTTCGGGATGTCAATTTAGCTGGTTTAATCACCTCTGTAAGGTAGTGTGTGAGCCGTGAAAAAGTAGTGGGCTCTGTGTTTTGGTCCCTCAAGACTTTTTGGTGATGGTGATGTGACCTAAGAAGTTCGAATATTTTTTTAACTAGCGATCTGAACTTTTGGTAATTTGGGTCCTGTTTATTGTGAGTAAGTGAGGGTTTGTTATCTTGTCTACTGTGGGATCTCTGAACTCTGCTCTCAAACCTCACTTTTTGTTGGGATTGTTTTTGTGTGAATTTATTGTGAAGAGATCTAGGTCTCTGGAAATCCACACGTTTACGGCCTGCACTCAAGGATCTAGGTGTAGGTCTTAGCCATTGAGAAGAAGGGGTTATTCTTTGTGGGGAGCGCCTGGAAGGGCGTTCCCCATGGTTCCAAAAATTTCTCACTTGAGAGTAAATTTGTGTATTATGTGGGGGTCTATACCTCCCAGCCACAACATCACTGTAACTCCTCTGGAAAGACAGAGGCTCATGCCGTTCTAGTCTGGGGTGAGGAGAAACATAATTAGGCCTAGAAGCTGGTCTAGAAGTTAGTCTATATTGACCAGCCCTTGGTCCTAAATAAAAAGGCATTTTGGATTAAATGAAATGAAATGAAAAGGCAAGTCAGTTGCGCAACGTTTCGGTTTATCTCAAACCTTCATCAGGCATTGACTTGCCTTATAGTAAAAAAGGAGAACTTTTTTATAGAGTGCTTTGGAATAGAAATTATTCTCTCAGAAAAAAGGTGAAAAATCAGTGAGAGATAAATATACAGAACAAAAATGTTTCTTTTAAAACGTAAAAATTAAATTAATTTAAGATTCTTTAAATGAAATCAACCAAAATGGGTCTTGAAAGAAATAGTGTTTTGGAATAGAAATTATTCTCTCAGAAAAAAGTTGAAAAATAAGTGAAAGATAAATATACAGAACAAAATTGTTTTTTTTAAAAAGAAAGAAAGATAAAATGAATTAAAGATTCTTTAAATGAAATAAATCAAATGAGTCTTAAATGAAAAAAAGGGGGGGGGGGGGGGTTTGGCAAATAATTAAACAAAAATAAATATAAGGGAAAAAAATAAATAAAAGGAAAAAAAAGGTTTTTAAGGGGAAGATAAAATTAAAGATGCTTTAAAGAAAAAAAATCAAATGAATTTTGAGTGAAATTTAAATGGTGGCAAACAATTAAATTAAACAGTAAGATGGGTGAGTTTTAAACTGAAAGGCTCAATGGCAATGTGATAGCTGCTGCACAATTCGGTCTGGCAAATGAGTGCCTGGTAGCAGCTGCTGCCTATTTAAAGAGGAGGCTCCGCCCCTTTTCCTCCAACGGACCAAATTCAAAAAACTCTCAGTCGCTATTGGTCAATTTGAAAAGGGCTCTGAATTCAAACTAAAAATATTTGGAAAAATAATTCTGTACGTTTTTTCTTAATAAATTTAGCTACTTTTTTACATTAAAGAGTTTAACAATGAAAACATGGTGCCTTAAAAATTATCTACAGCATTCAATGAACATGTCACTGTAATCATAATAGGATAATGATATAATAAAATAATATACTATATTAATTATTTACAATGAGGATTCTCCCTAGACCGGGATGTGATAGTCCTCTAATGTGTATCACTGATGTCCTAGTTCAGTTAATTCCCTATTTATTAATTGTGTTATTGTGATCTAATATTTTGTTCTTTCTTTTCCTTCCAGGTGCTGGTGATTAGCCCAATAAGAGACCTGGGTGGATGTCCAGAAATGGCTCCAGGCGGCACTGGCTGGATTAGGATTAGGGTTGGGGTTGGGGTTAGAGTTAGGATTAGGTTTAGGATTAGGGTTGGGGTTAGGGTTGGGGTTAGGATTAGGGCTGGGGTTGGGATTAGGGTTGGGGTTGGGATTAGGGTTAGGATCAGGGTTGGGGTTAGGTTTAGGGTTGGGATTAGGGTTGTGGTTGGGATTAGGGTTAGGGTTAGGATTAGGGTTGGGGTTAGGGTTAGGGTTAGGATTAGGATTGGGGTTAGGGTTGGGGTTAGGATTAGGGTTAGGATTAGGGTTGGGGTTGGGTTTAGGGTTAGGATTAGGGTTGGGGGATAGGGTTGGGGTTAGGATTAGGGTTGGGGTTAGGGTTAGGATTAGGATCAGGGTTGGGATTAGGGTTTTGGTTAGGGTTAGGATTAGGGTTGGGGTTAGGTTTAGGGTTGGGATTAGGGTTGGGGTTAGGGTTAGGGTTAGGGTTGGGGTTAGGGTTAGGATCAGGGTTAGGTTTAGGGTTGGGGTTGGGGTTAGGGTTGGGGTTGGGGTTAGGGTTGGGATTAGGGTTTGGGTTGAGGTTAGGTTTAGGGCTGGGATTAGGATTGGGGTTAGGTTTAAGTTTAGATTAGGATTAGGGTTAGGATTAGGGTCCCCAAACCGTGGTCCCAGTAGGGACTGAGACCAACGTTTGGCACGGGCCTGCCTAGTGTCAGATCACTGGTCATCCTCATTGTCCCTTTTCATTCAGTCCCCACGGATGTTTTGAGCCCAACTTTTGGATCCAGTCCCCTTCTGCCCGTCTTCGGGCATTACAGGACCAGTTCCTGTTGTGTTGGAGTCCCATAAACCTCAGTTCTCCCAGGCCATGGTGCAGAAAATGCCGCACGATCCATGTGTGTGTCTCCTTCCCCTTCCTGATATTATAGAGGTGTTGGGTCATTCTCACTGACAGGGCATTCCCCGTTTCCCCCACATATTGCATATTGCATTTATTGCAATAAATTAAATAAACACAATTGGAGACCCGTAGATTTAAAATTGGCCGAATTGTAAAAATTTCTTTTGTGTTGGGATTAGTAATGTAGCGTTTGGGTCGAAATCTGGTCCTCGTAATGTCCCTCGTTCTGTTCTTCTGTAGCGGTCTTAATTTGCTTTTAACCAACAGATCTTTCAGATTGTTGTTTTTCCTATAGGCTGAAATGACTCTGTATTTATGTAAGATTTCCCCCTCTGTCATGAATTTGTCGAAATTTTCTTTAATTTTTCTATTTAAGGCTGTACTGCCGTCAGAGAACGTGGACACAAAGGGGATGATTTCAGTGCCCTCTCGTGGGGTCTGCTCATTCCGTCTTATGCAGGTCAGGAATCTCCTCAGGCACCCTCTCAGGAATGAGCGGGAATATCCCCGTTTCCTGAGTGCCCCAAATAGTGTTTTGGTTGCCCTCCAAAATTCCTCGGTCCTGGAGCATATTCTGTGGAATCTCAGGAGCTGAGACTTTATCACCCCTTTAAAGGTATGCTTCGGGTGAAAGCTCTCCTTATGTAGGAGTGCGTGGGTGTCTGTGTCCTTAAAGTAGACTCTGACCTGCAATTGTTGAGTTTCTATGAAATCTTCCCCTTTGTATGTAACTGTGTCCAAGAAATTAACTTCGGATGAGTGTAGTGTGTATTTGACTCGTATAGATTTGCTGAAGTGATTAAGATGATTGACAAATTTTTCAAATTCTTGTTCTGACCCCTGCCAGACCCCCCAGATGTCGTCCAGGAACCTGTAATAGTGAAGTGGTTTAACAGGCCAGGCTGCCAGGGCTTCCTCCTCCCATTTAGCCATAAAAATATTGGCATAGGAGGGGGCAAATCGCTTTCCCATAGCCGTTCCCTTAATTTGCAGAAAGAGTTCCGAATTGAATTCAAAATCATTTTTTGTCAAATTAATTTCTAACAAATCTAATAAATGTTTGTCTGGTCTGCTTTTATCCGGGTACCTGGTAAACCACTCCTGGACTGCTTCCAGCCCTGCCGACGTGTCTATGTTTGTGTACAGACTGTCTATGTCTATCGTGAACAATAGACATTCTACAGGTAAGCGCAGTGTTCGGATTTTATCAATGAAATCGTAGGTGTCCTTAATATAGCTGGGGTGTCGGGTGCTGAGGGGGTTCAGAAAATGTTCAATGTACTCCGCTGTCGCATAGGTGTCACTACCACAGTCGGAGACAATGGGGCGGCCCGGAGGCATCTCAAATGGGATGCTCCATGATTCGGGATCCTTGTGGATCTTGGGAAGGAGGTAAAAAAGTCTTGGGCGTGGATTGTCTGATCCCATCAGGTAAGTTAACTGTTTTTTGTTTATAAAACCCTCTTCTTTCAAATTTTCCAGGATTCTCCTGATTTCTGGGCCTGTTTTTAAAAATAGGGGTTCGTCCAGCTTCCGATAATAGTGTGGCTGATTTAGTTGGCGATAAGCTTCCCGGATATAGGCAGTTCTATCCATAATCACCGCCGCACTGCCTTTATCAGCCGGTTTAATAACCACATTTTTGTTTTTTCTGAGCTGGACTAACGCCCGTCTTTCAGGGATACTCAAGTTAGATTTTTGTGACCGATTCCACGATAGGCTTTTAAATGCATATTTATCGGCCCTGATTACTTTTCTGACCTGATTGGGGACTTGGGACAGCCTGGGAGTCCAACTGGCTTTTGGGGTGAAGGGAAGAGGTTCTGTCTCGCCCCTGTATCTAAAATAGGACATTAGCAGCAGTCTTCTATGATACTGCTGCATATCAAGAGCGAGTTGTTTTTTCATGTCCCTATCGATTTTCGGTGTTGGAACAAACGTTAAGCCCTTGTTTAGAACCCTATATTGGTCTTTAGTGGGTCTGAAGTGTTTAGAAAGGTTTACCACCTCGAGACCCCTCTGTAGCCCCCAACTAGGGTTTACAGGGCTTTGAAGTTTAGGTGGTTGCACCAGTGTTCCAACACTGACTTAGCACAGCTCGGCGTCCAATGGATCTGGTCCTGACCGACCTGGAATTGAGCCTCCGGTAACAGAGGTAAGTATGGCATGTTTTTTTTAATGTGTGCATTTAACCCTGCTAATACATCTCTTTCTTCCTTTTTCAGGTTTTGGCTGTAATTGATCAGAGGGATCCATATGGCCGCTTGAGGAAACCGTTCTTTTGTCATCTTTACGGCCCTCTGGAGTTGTTTGACTGCCGTCTCCCTCTGCTTTTGACCCCTGTGGTTTATACCGAAGGCCAGGACTATCGTCTCCACCTCGGTTTGTATACTGGCCCTGGATATGAATGCCTCTGCATGTCTAAATGTAGCCCCCGGGTAACTGTCTATTTGCAGGTTCTCCAGATCATGTGGAGGGATCCTGCTCAGGTTAGAGTCACCCACAATGCACCACTTTTTTTTGGCAGTAAACATCCAATTTACCATTTTTCTAGAGGTGCTCAAATGCCTGGTGGCTTTGAATACCCTAGGTGATGGGGATGGTGTTACAATTGGGGTCAGTTGGGGCATAGGTAGAGGACTCTGCTCTATGTCCCGCTCTGAGATGCAGAGCAGAGAGTCTACCGACAGATCACCGGCAGTAGTTGTCTGTTGGGGATTGGGCATTTCGTGGTGAACGGTTACAATTTGTGACAGTACGTCCTGGGTGGCGCTCCGAGGCTTCAGAATACCTGCTGGAGTGGCCGCCTCAGTGACCTCATGGGTCGTCGGGCATGTACTGATTGCGAACATATCCGGGATGTCATCCACGTTCACTACTGCCGGATTTTGTTTTAGGGGTTTTGGTTTGTTAACGGCCACTCTGGGCTTTCTGGGCGTCCTGGGTGGGAGCGGTGTAGGTGGTAAAGAGCTAAGTTGCAGAGGTGGTAGTGCGTCAGGGCTTGGCGGAGGGGAGTACCAGTTTCGGGTGAGGGGTGGAAATTCCGTGGTGTTAGGAATTTCCTCCCCCTGTGGGGCAATGTCAGTGGGCAGGGGAGCTCGATCAGGTTTGCATGCTAGTGAGGTGAGCAGCGCTTTTACCTCCTCGATCGGCTCTGCCATGTGTCTCTTTTTGAATTTATTCTGGTACCATTTTACGGCAATGGCAAAAGCCGACCTCCAGTCATCCACGATCCAATCAGCCAAAACCTCTCCCTCCCCGGCAATGCACTGGGCGTAATGATCCTGTAAGATCAATTTGGTTGTATAGGCCCAGTTCTTTGCATTACCCTCTATCAGTGTTTTGGTTCGGGATGTCAATTTAGCTGGTTTAATCACCTCTGTAAGGTAGTGTGTGAGCCGTGAAAAAGTAGTGGGCTCTGTGTTTTGGTCCCTCAAGACTTTTTGGTGATGGTGATGTGACCTAAGAAGTTCGAATATTTTTTTAACTAGCGATCTGAACTTTTGGTAATTTGGGTCCTGTTTATTGTGAGTAAGTGAGGGTTTGTTATCTTGTCTACTGTGGGATCTCTGAACTCTGCTCTCAAACCTCACTTTTTGTTGGGATTGTTTTTGTGTGAATTTATTGTGAAGAGATCTAGGTCTCTGGAAATCCACACGTTTACGGCCTGCACTCAAGGATCTAGGTGTAGGTCTTAGCCATTGAGAAGAAGGGGTTATTCTTTGTGGGGAGCGCCTGGAAGGGCGTTCCCCATGGTTCCAAAAATTTCTCACTTGAGAGTAAATTTGTGTATTATGTGGGGGTCTATACCTCCCAGCCACAACATCACTGTAACTCCTCTGGAAAGACAGAGGCTCATGCCGTTCTAGTCTGGGGTGAGGAGAAACATAATTAGGCCTAGAAGCTGGTCTAGAAGTTAGTCTATATTGACCAGCCCTTGGTCCTAAATAAAAAGGCATTTTGGATTAAATGAAATGAAATGAAAAGGCAAGTCAGTTGCGCAACGTTTCGGTTTATCTCAAACCTTCATCAGGCATTGACTTGCCTTATAGTAAAAAAGGAGAACTTTTTTATAGAGTGCTTTGGAATAGAAATTATTCTCTCAGAAAAAAGGTGAAAAATCAGTGAGAGATAAATATACAGAACAAAAATGTTTCTTTTAAAACGTAAAAATTAAATTAATTTAAGATTCTTTAAATGAAATCAACCAAAATGGGTCTTGAAAGAAATAGTGTTTTGGAATAGAAATTATTCTCTCAGAAAAAAGTTGAAAAATAAGTGAAAGATAAATATACAGAACAAAATTGTTTTTTTTAAAAAGAAAGAAAGATAAAATGAATTAAAGATTCTTTAAATGAAATAAATCAAATGAGTCTTAAATGAAAAAAAGGGGGGGGGGGGGGGTTTGGCAAATAATTAAACAAAAATAAATATAAGGGAAAAAAATAAATAAAAGGAAAAAAAAGGTTTTTAAGGGGAAGATAAAATTAAAGATGCTTTAAAGAAAAAAAATCAAATGAATTTTGAGTGAAATTTAAATGGTGGCAAACAATTAAATTAAACAGTAAGATGGGTGAGTTTTAAACTGAAAGGCTCAATGGCAATGTGATAGCTGCTGCACAATTCGGTCTGGCAAATGAGTGCCTGGTAGCAGCTGCTGCCTATTTAAAGAGGAGGCTCCGCCCCTTTTCCTCCAACGGACCAAATTCAAAAAACTCTCAGTCGCTATTGGTCAATTTGAAAAGGGCTCTGAATTCAAACTAAAAATATTTGGAAAAATAATTCTGTACGTTTTTTCTTAATAAATTTAGCTACTTTTTTACATTAAAGAGTTTAACAATGAAAACATGGTGCCTTAAAAATTATCTACAGCATTCAATGAACATGTCACTGTAATCATAATAGGATAATGATATAATAAAATAATATACTATATTAATTATTTACAATGAGGATTCTCCCTAGACCGGGATGTGATAGTCCTCTAATGTGTATCACTGATGTCCTAGTTCAGTTAATTCCCTATTTATTAATTGTGTTATTGTGATCTAATATTTTGTTCTTTCTTTTCCTTCCAGGTGCTGGTGATTAGCCCAATAAGAGACCTGGGTGGATGTCCAGAAATGGCTCCAGGCGGCACTGGCTGGATTAGGATTAGGGTTGGGGTTGGGGTTAGAGTTAGGATTAGGTTTAGGATTAGGGTTGGGGTTAGGGTTGGGGTTAGGATTAGGGCTGGGGTTGGGATTAGGGTTGGGGTTGGGATTAGGGTTAGGATCAGGGTTGGGGTTAGGTTTAGGGTTGGGATTAGGGTTGTGGTTGGGATTAGGGTTAGGGTTAGGATTAGGGTTGGGGTTAGGGTTAGGGTTAGGATTAGGATTGGGGTTAGGGTTGGGGTTAGGATTAGGGTTAGGATTAGGGTTGGGGTTGGGTTTAGGGTTAGGATTAGGGTTGGGGGATAGGGTTGGGGTTAGGATTAGGGTTGGGGTTAGGGTTAGGATTAGGATCAGGGTTGGGATTAGGGTTTTGGTTAGGGTTAGGATTAGGGTTGGGGTTAGGTTTAGGGTTGGGATTAGGGTTGGGGTTAGGGTTAGGGTTAGGGTTGGGGTTAGGGTTAGGATCAGGGTTAGGTTTAGGGTTGGGGTTGGGGTTAGGGTTGGGGTTGGGGTTAGGGTTGGGATTAGGGTTTGGGTTGAGGTTAGGTTTAGGGCTGGGATTAGGATTGGGGTTAGGTTTAAGTTTAGATTAGGATTAGGGTTAGGATTAGGGTCCCCAAACCGTGGTCCCAGTAGGGACTGAGACCAACGTTTGGCACGGGCCTGCCTAGTGTCAGATCACTGGTCATCCTCATTGTCCCTTTTCATTCAGTCCCCACGGATGTTTTGAGCCCAACTTTTGGATCCAGTCCCCTTCTGCCCGTCTTCGGGCATTACAGGACCAGTTCCTGTTGTGTTGGAGTCCCATAAACCTCAGTTCTCCCAGGCCATGGTGCAGAAAATGCCGCACGATCCATGTGTGTGTCTCCTTCCCCTTCCTGATATTATAGAGGTGTTGGGTCATTCTCACTGACAGGGCATTCCCCGTTTCCCCCACATATTGCATATTGCATTTATTGCAATAAATTAAATAAACACAATTGGAGACCCGTAGATTTAAAATTGGCCGAATTGTAAAAATTTCTTTTGTGTTGGGATTAGTAATGTAGCGTTTGGGTCGAAATCTGGTCCTCGTAATGTCCCTCGTTCTGTTCTTCTGTAGCGGTCTTAATTTGCTTTTAACCAACAGATCTTTCAGATTGTTGTTTTTCCTATAGGCTGAAATGACTCTGTATTTATGTAAGATTTCCCCCTCTGTCATGAATTTGTCGAAATTTTCTTTAATTTTTCTATTTAAGGCTGTACTGCCGTCAGAGAACGTGGACACAAAGGGGATGATTTCAGTGCCCTCTCGTGGGGTCTGCTCATTCCGTCTTATGCAGGTCAGGAATCTCCTCAGGCACCCTCTCAGGAATGAGCGGGAATATCCCCGTTTCCTGAGTGCCCCAAATAGTGTTTTGGTTGCCCTCCAAAATTCCTCGGTCCTGGAGCATATTCTGTGGAATCTCAGGAGCTGAGACTTTATCACCCCTTTAAAGGTATGCTTCGGGTGAAAGCTCTCCTTATGTAGGAGTGCGTGGGTGTCTGTGTCCTTAAAGTAGACTCTGACCTGCAATTGTTGAGTTTCTATGAAATCTTCCCCTTTGTATGTAACTGTGTCCAAGAAATTAACTTCGGATGAGTGTAGTGTGTATTTGACTCGTATAGATTTGCTGAAGTGATTAAGATGATTGACAAATTTTTCAAATTCTTGTTCTGACCCCTGCCAGACCCCCCAGATGTCGTCCAGGAACCTGTAATAGTGAAGTGGTTTAACAGGCCAGGCTGCCAGGGCTTCCTCCTCCCATTTAGCCATAAAAATATTGGCATAGGAGGGGGCAAATCGCTTTCCCATAGCCGTTCCCTTAATTTGCAGAAAGAGTTCCGAATTGAATTCAAAATCATTTTTTGTCAAATTAATTTCTAACAAATCTAATAAATGTTTGTCTGGTCTGCTTTTATCCGGGTACCTGGTAAACCACTCCTGGACTGCTTCCAGCCCTGCCGACGTGTCTATGTTTGTGTACAGACTGTCTATGTCTATCGTGAACAATAGACATTCTACAGGTAAGCGCAGTGTTCGGATTTTATCAATGAAATCGTAGGTGTCCTTAATATAGCTGGGGTGTCGGGTGCTGAGGGGGTTCAGAAAATGTTCAATGTACTCCGCTGTCGCATAGGTGTCACTACCACAGTCGGAGACAATGGGGCGGCCCGGAGGCATCTCAAATGGGATGCTCCATGATTCGGGATCCTTGTGGATCTTGGGAAGGAGGTAAAAAAGTCTTGGGCGTGGATTGTCTGATCCCATCAGGTAAGTTAACTGTTTTTTGTTTATAAAACCCTCTTCTTTCAAATTTTCCAGGATTCTCCTGATTTCTGGGCCTGTTTTTAAAAATAGGGGTTCGTCCAGCTTCCGATAATAGTGTGGCTGATTTAGTTGGCGATAAGCTTCCCGGATATAGGCAGTTCTATCCATAATCACCGCCGCACTGCCTTTATCAGCCGGTTTAATAACCACATTTTTGTTTTTTCTGAGCTGGACTAACGCCCGTCTTTCAGGGATACTCAAGTTAGATTTTTGTGACCGATTCCACGATAGGCTTTTAAATGCATATTTATCGGCCCTGATTACTTTTCTGACCTGATTGGGGACTTGGGACAGCCTGGGAGTCCAACTGGCTTTTGGGGTGAAGGGAAGAGGTTCTGTCTCGCCCCTGTATCTAAAATAGGACATTAGCAGCAGTCTTCTATGATACTGCTGCATATCAAGAGCGAGTTGTTTTTTCATGTCCCTATCGATTTTCGGTGTTGGAACAAACGTTAAGCCCTTGTTTAGAACCCTATATTGGTCTTTAGTGGGTCTGAAGTGTTTAGAAAGGTTTACCACCTCGAGACCCCTCTGTAGCCCCCAACTAGGGTTTACAGGGCTTTGAAGTTTAGGTGGTTGCACCAGTGTTCCAACACTGACTTAGCACAGCTCGG
Source organism: Pangasianodon hypophthalmus (assembly GCF_027358585.1). NCBI lineage: Eukaryota > Metazoa > Chordata > Actinopteri > Siluriformes > Pangasiidae > Pangasianodon > Pangasianodon hypophthalmus. Next base: position 25,262,592 of record NC_069726.1, read on the forward strand.
CGTCCAATGGATCTGGTCCTGACCGACCTGGAATTGAGCCTCCGGTAACAGAGGTAAGTATGGCATGTTTTTTTTAATGTGTGCATTTAACCCTGCTAATACATCTCTTTCTTCCTTTTTCAGGTTTTGGCTGTAATTGATCAGAGGGATCCATATGGCCGCTTGAGGAAACCGTTCTTTTGTCATCTTTACGGCCCTCTGGAGTTGTTTGACTGCCGTCTCCCTCTGCTTTTGACCCCTGTGGTTTATACCGAAGGCCAGGACTATCGTCTCCACCTCGGTTTGTATACTGGCCCTGGATATGAATGCCTCTGCATGTCTAAATGTAGCCCCCGGGTAACTGTCTATTTGCAGGTTCTCCAGATCATGTGGAGGGATCCTGCTCAGGTTAGAGTCACCCACAATGCACCACTTTTTTTTGGCAGTAAACATCCAATTTACCATTTTTCTAGAGGTGCTCAAATGCCTGGTGGCTTTGAATACCCTAGGTGATGGGGATGGTGTTACAATTGGGGTCAGTTGGGGCATAGGTAGAGGACTCTGCTCTATGTCCCGCTCTGAGATGCAGAGCAGAGAGTCTACCGACAGATCACCGGCAGTAGTTGTCTGTTGGGGATTGGGCATTTCGTGGTGAACGGTTACAATTTGTGACAGTACGTCCTGGGTGGCGCTCCGAGGCTTCAGAATACCTGCTGGAGTGGCCGCCTCAGTGACCTCATGGGTCGTCGGGCATGTACTGATTGCGAACATATCCGGGATGTCATCCACGTTCACTACTGCCGGATTTTGTTTTAGGGGTTTTGGTTTGTTAACGGCCACTCTGGGCTTTCTGGGCGTCCTGGGTGGGAGCGGTGTAGGTGGTAAAGAGCTAAGTTGCAGAGGTGGTAGTGCGTCAGGGCTTGGCGGAGGGGAGTACCAGTTTCGGGTGAGGGGTGGAAATTCCGTGGTGTTAGGAATTTCCTCCCCCTGTGGGGCAATGTCAGTGGGCAGGGGAGCTCGATCAGGTTTGCATGCTAGTGAGGTGAGCAGCGCTTTTACCTCCTCGATCGGCTCTGCCATGTGTCTCTTTTTGAATTTATTCTGGTACCATTTTACGGCAATGGCAAAAGCCGACCTCCAGTCATCCACGATCCAATCAGCCAAAACCTCTCCCTCCCCGGCAATGCACTGGGCGTAATGATCCTGTAAGATCAATTTGGTTGTATAGGCCCAGTTCTTTGCATTACCCTCTATCAGTGTTTTGGTTCGGGATGTCAATTTAGCTGGTTTAATCACCTCTGTAAGGTAGTGTGTGAGCCGTGAAAAAGTAGTGGGCTCTGTGTTTTGGTCCCTCAAGACTTTTTGGTGATGGTGATGTGACCTAAGAAGTTCGAATATTTTTTTAACTAGCGATCTGAACTTTTGGTAATTTGGGTCCTGTTTATTGTGAGTAAGTGAGGGTTTGTTATCTTGTCTACTGTGGGATCTCTGAACTCTGCTCTCAAACCTCACTTTTTGTTGGGATTGTTTTTGTGTGAATTTATTGTGAAGAGATCTAGGTCTCTGGAAATCCACACGTTTACGGCCTGCACTCAAGGATCTAGGTGTAGGTCTTAGCCATTGAGAAGAAGGGGTTATTCTTTGTGGGGAGCGCCTGGAAGGGCGTTCCCCATGGTTCCAAAAATTTCTCACTTGAGAGTAAATTTGTGTATTATGTGGGGGTCTATACCTCCCAGCCACAACATCACTGTAACTCCTCTGGAAAGACAGAGGCTCATGCCGTTCTAGTCTGGGGTGAGGAGAAACATAATTAGGCCTAGAAGCTGGTCTAGAAGTTAGTCTATATTGACCAGCCCTTGGTCCTAAATAAAAAGGCATTTTGGATTAAATGAAATGAAATGAAAAGGCAAGTCAGTTGCGCAACGTTTCGGTTTATCTCAAACCTTCATCAGGCATTGACTTGCCTTATAGTAAAAAAGGAGAACTTTTTTATAGAGTGCTTTGGAATAGAAATTATTCTCTCAGAAAAAAGGTGAAAAATCAGTGAGAGATAAATATACAGAACAAAAATGTTTCTTTTAAAACGTAAAAATTAAATTAATTTAAGATTCTTTAAATGAAATCAACCAAAATGGGTCTTGAAAGAAATAGTGTTTTGGAATAGAAATTATTCTCTCAGAAAAAAGTTGAAAAATAAGTGAAAGATAAATATACAGAACAAAATTGTTTTTTTTAAAAAGAAAGAAAGATAAAATGAATTAAAGATTCTTTAAATGAAATAAATCAAATGAGTCTTAAATGAAAAAAAGGGGGGGGGGGGGGGTTTGGCAAATAATTAAACAAAAATAAATATAAGGGAAAAAAATAAATAAAAGGAAAAAAAAGGTTTTTAAGGGGAAGATAAAATTAAAGATGCTTTAAAGAAAAAAAATCAAATGAATTTTGAGTGAAATTTAAATGGTGGCAAACAATTAAATTAAACAGTAAGATGGGTGAGTTTTAAACTGAAAGGCTCAATGGCAATGTGATAGCTGCTGCACAATTCGGTCTGGCAAATGAGTGCCTGGTAGCAGCTGCTGCCTATTTAAAGAGGAGGCTCCGCCCCTTTTCCTCCAACGGACCAAATTCAAAAAACTCTCAGTCGCTATTGGTCAATTTGAAAAGGGCTCTGAATTCAAACTAAAAATATTTGGAAAAATAATTCTGTACGTTTTTTCTTAATAAATTTAGCTACTTTTTTACATTAAAGAGTTTAACAATGAAAACATGGTGCCTTAAAAATTATCTACAGCATTCAATGAACATGTCACTGTAATCATAATAGGATAATGATATAATAAAATAATATACTATATTAATTATTTACAATGAGGATTCTCCCTAGACCGGGATGTGATAGTCCTCTAATGTGTATCACTGATGTCCTAGTTCAGTTAATTCCCTATTTATTAATTGTGTTATTGTGATCTAATATTTTGTTCTTTCTTTTCCTTCCAGGTGCTGGTGATTAGCCCAATAAGAGACCTGGGTGGATGTCCAGAAATGGCTCCAGGCGGCACTGGCTGGATTAGGATTAGGGTTGGGGTTGGGGTTAGAGTTAGGATTAGGTTTAGGATTAGGGTTGGGGTTAGGGTTGGGGTTAGGATTAGGGCTGGGGTTGGGATTAGGGTTGGGGTTGGGATTAGGGTTAGGATCAGGGTTGGGGTTAGGTTTAGGGTTGGGATTAGGGTTGTGGTTGGGATTAGGGTTAGGGTTAGGATTAGGGTTGGGGTTAGGGTTAGGGTTAGGATTAGGATTGGGGTTAGGGTTGGGGTTAGGATTAGGGTTAGGATTAGGGTTGGGGTTGGGTTTAGGGTTAGGATTAGGGTTGGGGGATAGGGTTGGGGTTAGGATTAGGGTTGGGGTTAGGGTTAGGATTAGGATCAGGGTTGGGATTAGGGTTTTGGTTAGGGTTAGGATTAGGGTTGGGGTTAGGTTTAGGGTTGGGATTAGGGTTGGGGTTAGGGTTAGGGTTAGGGTTGGGGTTAGGGTTAGGATCAGGGTTAGGTTTAGGGTTGGGGTTGGGGTTAGGGTTGGGGTTGGGGTTAGGGTTGGGATTAGGGTTTGGGTTGAGGTTAGGTTTAGGGCTGGGATTAGGATTGGGGTTAGGTTTAAGTTTAGATTAGGATTAGGGTTAGGATTAGGGTCCCCAAACCGTGGTCCCAGTAGGGACTGAGACCAACGTTTGGCACGGGCCTGCCTAGTGTCAGATCACTGGTCATCCTCATTGTCCCTTTTCATTCAGTCCCCACGGATGTTTTGAGCCCAACTTTTGGATCCAGTCCCCTTCTGCCCGTCTTCGGGCATTACAGGACCAGTTCCTGTTGTGTTGGAGTCCCATAAACCTCAGTTCTCCCAGGCCATGGTGCAGAAAATGCCGCACGATCCATGTGTGTGTCTCCTTCCCCTTCCTGATATTATAGAGGTGTTGGGTCATTCTCACTGACAGGGCATTCCCCGTTTCCCCCACATATTGCATATTGCATTTATTGCAATAAATTAAATAAACACAATTGGAGACCCGTAGATTTAAAATTGGCCGAATTGTAAAAATTTCTTTTGTGTTGGGATTAGTAATGTAGCGTTTGGGTCGAAATCTGGTCCTCGTAATGTCCCTCGTTCTGTTCTTCTGTAGCGGTCTTAATTTGCTTTTAACCAACAGATCTTTCAGATTGTTGTTTTTCCTATAGGCTGAAATGACTCTGTATTTATGTAAGATTTCCCCCTCTGTCATGAATTTGTCGAAATTTTCTTTAATTTTTCTATTTAAGGCTGTACTGCCGTCAGAGAACGTGGACACAAAGGGGATGATTTCAGTGCCCTCTCGTGGGGTCTGCTCATTCCGTCTTATGCAGGTCAGGAATCTCCTCAGGCACCCTCTCAGGAATGAGCGGGAATATCCCCGTTTCCTGAGTGCCCCAAATAGTGTTTTGGTTGCCCTCCAAAATTCCTCGGTCCTGGAGCATATTCTGTGGAATCTCAGGAGCTGAGACTTTATCACCCCTTTAAAGGTATGCTTCGGGTGAAAGCTCTCCTTATGTAGGAGTGCGTGGGTGTCTGTGTCCTTAAAGTAGACTCTGACCTGCAATTGTTGAGTTTCTATGAAATCTTCCCCTTTGTATGTAACTGTGTCCAAGAAATTAACTTCGGATGAGTGTAGTGTGTATTTGACTCGTATAGATTTGCTGAAGTGATTAAGATGATTGACAAATTTTTCAAATTCTTGTTCTGACCCCTGCCAGACCCCCCAGATGTCGTCCAGGAACCTGTAATAGTGAAGTGGTTTAACAGGCCAGGCTGCCAGGGCTTCCTCCTCCCATTTAGCCATAAAAATATTGGCATAGGAGGGGGCAAATCGCTTTCCCATAGCCGTTCCCTTAATTTGCAGAAAGAGTTCCGAATTGAATTCAAAATCATTTTTTGTCAAATTAATTTCTAACAAATCTAATAAATGTTTGTCTGGTCTGCTTTTATCCGGGTACCTGGTAAACCACTCCTGGACTGCTTCCAGCCCTGCCGACGTGTCTATGTTTGTGTACAGACTGTCTATGTCTATCGTGAACAATAGACATTCTACAGGTAAGCGCAGTGTTCGGATTTTATCAATGAAATCGTAGGTGTCCTTAATATAGCTGGGGTGTCGGGTGCTGAGGGGGTTCAGAAAATGTTCAATGTACTCCGCTGTCGCATAGGTGTCACTACCACAGTCGGAGACAATGGGGCGGCCCGGAGGCATCTCAAATGGGATGCTCCATGATTCGGGATCCTTGTGGATCTTGGGAAGGAGGTAAAAAAGTCTTGGGCGTGGATTGTCTGATCCCATCAGGTAAGTTAACTGTTTTTTGTTTATAAAACCCTCTTCTTTCAAATTTTCCAGGATTCTCCTGATTTCTGGGCCTGTTTTTAAAAATAGGGGTTCGTCCAGCTTCCGATAATAGTGTGGCTGATTTAGTTGGCGATAAGCTTCCCGGATATAGGCAGTTCTATCCATAATCACCGCCGCACTGCCTTTATCAGCCGGTTTAATAACCACATTTTTGTTTTTTCTGAGCTGGACTAACGCCCGTCTTTCAGGGATACTCAAGTTAGATTTTTGTGACCGATTCCACGATAGGCTTTTAAATGCATATTTATCGGCCCTGATTACTTTTCTGACCTGATTGGGGACTTGGGACAGCCTGGGAGTCCAACTGGCTTTTGGGGTGAAGGGAAGAGGTTCTGTCTCGCCCCTGTATCTAAAATAGGACATTAGCAGCAGTCTTCTATGATACTGCTGCATATCAAGAGCGAGTTGTTTTTTCATGTCCCTATCGATTTTCGGTGTTGGAACAAACGTTAAGCCCTTGTTTAGAACCCTATATTGGTCTTTAGTGGGTCTGAAGTGTTTAGAAAGGTTTACCACCTCGAGACCCCTCTGTAGCCCCCAACTAGGGTTTACAGGGCTTTGAAGTTTAGGTGGTTGCACCAGTGTTCCAACACTGACTTAGCACAGCTCGGCGTCCAATGGATCTGGTCCTGACCGACCTGGAATTGAGCCTCCGGTAACAGAGGTAAGTATGGCATGTTTTTTTTAATGTGTGCATTTAACCCTGCTAATACATCTCTTTCTTCCTTTTTCAGGTTTTGGCTGTAATTGATCAGAGGGATCCATATGGCCGCTTGAGGAAACCGTTCTTTTGTCATCTTTACGGCCCTCTGGAGTTGTTTGACTGCCGTCTCCCTCTGCTTTTGACCCCTGTGGTTTATACCGAAGGCCAGGACTATCGTCTCCACCTCGGTTTGTATACTGGCCCTGGATATGAATGCCTCTGCATGTCTAAATGTAGCCCCCGGGTAACTGTCTATTTGCAGGTTCTCCAGATCATGTGGAGGGATCCTGCTCAGGTTAGAGTCACCCACAATGCACCACTTTTTTTTGGCAGTAAACATCCAATTTACCATTTTTCTAGAGGTGCTCAAATGCCTGGTGGCTTTGAATACCCTAGGTGATGGGGATGGTGTTACAATTGGGGTCAGTTGGGGCATAGGTAGAGGACTCTGCTCTATGTCCCGCTCTGAGATGCAGAGCAGAGAGTCTACCGACAGATCACCGGCAGTAGTTGTCTGTTGGGGATTGGGCATTTCGTGGTGAACGGTTACAATTTGTGACAGTACGTCCTGGGTGGCGCTCCGAGGCTTCAGAATACCTGCTGGAGTGGCCGCCTCAGTGACCTCATGGGTCGTCGGGCATGTACTGATTGCGAACATATCCGGGATGTCATCCACGTTCACTACTGCCGGATTTTGTTTTAGGGGTTTTGGTTTGTTAACGGCCACTCTGGGCTTTCTGGGCGTCCTGGGTGGGAGCGGTGTAGGTGGTAAAGAGCTAAGTTGCAGAGGTGGTAGTGCGTCAGGGCTTGGCGGAGGGGAGTACCAGTTTCGGGTGAGGGGTGGAAATTCCGTGGTGTTAGGAATTTCCTCCCCCTGTGGGGCAATGTCAGTGGGCAGGGGAGCTCGATCAGGTTTGCATGCTAGTGAGGTGAGCAGCGCTTTTACCTCCTCGATCGGCTCTGCCATGTGTCTCTTTTTGAATTTATTCTGGTACCATTTTACGGCAATGGCAAAAGCCGACCTCCAGTCATCCACGATCCAATCAGCCAAAACCTCTCCCTCCCCGGCAATGCACTGGGCGTAATGATCCTGTAAGATCAATTTGGTTGTATAGGCCCAGTTCTTTGCATTACCCTCTATCAGTGTTTTGGTTCGGGATGTCAATTTAGCTGGTTTAATCACCTCTGTAAGGTAGTGTGTGAGCCGTGAAAAAGTAGTGGGCTCTGTGTTTTGGTCCCTCAAGACTTTTTGGTGATGGTGATGTGACCTAAGAAGTTCGAATATTTTTTTAACTAGCGATCTGAACTTTTGGTAATTTGGGTCCTGTTTATTGTGAGTAAGTGAGGGTTTGTTATCTTGTCTACTGTGGGATCTCTGAACTCTGCTCTCAAACCTCACTTTTTGTTGGGATTGTTTTTGTGTGAATTTATTGTGAAGAGATCTAGGTCTCTGGAAATCCACACGTTTACGGCCTGCACTCAAGGATCTAGGTGTAGGTCTTAGCCATTGAGAAGAAGGGGTTATTCTTTGTGGGGAGCGCCTGGAAGGGCGTTCCCCATGGTTCCAAAAATTTCTCACTTGAGAGTAAATTTGTGTATTATGTGGGGGTCTATACCTCCCAGCCACAACATCACTGTAACTCCTCTGGAAAGACAGAGGCTCATGCCGTTCTAGTCTGGGGTGAGGAGAAACATAATTAGGCCTAGAAGCTGGTCTAGAAGTTAGTCTATATTGACCAGCCCTTGGTCCTAAATAAAAAGGCATTTTGGATTAAATGAAATGAAATGAAAAGGCAAGTCAGTTGCGCAACGTTTCGGTTTATCTCAAACCTTCATCAGGCATTGACTTGCCTTATAGTAAAAAAGGAGAACTTTTTTATAGAGTGCTTTGGAATAGAAATTATTCTCTCAGAAAAAAGGTGAAAAATCAGTGAGAGATAAATATACAGAACAAAAATGTTTCTTTTAAAACGTAAAAATTAAATTAATTTAAGATTCTTTAAATGAAATCAACCAAAATGGGTCTTGAAAGAAATAGTGTTTTGGAATAGAAATTATTCTCTCAGAAAAAAGTTGAAAAATAAGTGAAAGATAAATATACAGAACAAAATTGTTTTTTTTAAAAAGAAAGAAAGATAAAATGAATTAAAGATTCTTTAAATGAAATAAATCAAATGAGTCTTAAATGAAAAAAAGGGGGGGGGGGGGGGTTTGGCAAATAATTAAACAAAAATAAATATAAGGGAAAAAAATAAATAAAAGGAAAAAAAAGGTTTTTAAGGGGAAGATAAAATTAAAGATGCTTTAAAGAAAAAAAATCAAATGAATTTTGAGTGAAATTTAAATGGTGGCAAACAATTAAATTAAACAGTAAGATGGGTGAGTTTTAAACTGAAAGGCTCAATGGCAATGTGATAGCTGCTGCACAATTCGGTCTGGCAAATGAGTGCCTGGTAGCAGCTGCTGCCTATTTAAAGAGGAGGCTCCGCCCCTTTTCCTCCAACGGACCAAATTCAAAAAACTCTCAGTCGCTATTGGTCAATTTGAAAAGGGCTCTGAATTCAAACTAAAAATATTTGGAAAAATAATTCTGTACGTTTTTTCTTAATAAATTTAGCTACTTTTTTACATTAAAGAGTTTAACAATGAAAACATGGTGCCTTAAAAATTATCTACAGCATTCAATGAACATGTCACTGTAATCATAATAGGATAATGATATAATAAAATAATATACTATATTAATTATTTACAATGAGGATTCTCCCTAGACCGGGATGTGATAGTCCTCTAATGTGTATCACTGATGTCCTAGTTCAGTTAATTCCCTATTTATTAATTGTGTTATTGTGATCTAATATTTTGTTCTTTCTTTTCCTTCCAGGTGCTGGTGATTAGCCCAATAAGAGACCTGGGTGGATGTCCAGAAATGGCTCCAGGCGGCACTGGCTGGATTAGGATTAGGGTTGGGGTTGGGGTTAGAGTTAGGATTAGGTTTAGGATTAGGGTTGGGGTTAGGGTTGGGGTTAGGATTAGGGCTGGGGTTGGGATTAGGGTTGGGGTTGGGATTAGGGTTAGGATCAGGGTTGGGGTTAGGTTTAGGGTTGGGATTAGGGTTGTGGTTGGGATTAGGGTTAGGGTTAGGATTAGGGTTGGGGTTAGGGTTAGGGTTAGGATTAGGATTGGGGTTAGGGTTGGGGTTAGGATTAGGGTTAGGATTAGGGTTGGGGTTGGGTTTAGGGTTAGGATTAGGGTTGGGGGATAGGGTTGGGGTTAGGATTAGGGTTGGGGTTAGGGTTAGGATTAGGATCAGGGTTGGGATTAGGGTTTTGGTTAGGGTTAGGATTAGGGTTGGGGTTAGGTTTAGGGTTGGGATTAGGGTTGGGGTTAGGGTTAGGGTTAGGGTTGGGGTTAGGGTTAGGATCAGGGTTAGGTTTAGGGTTGGGGTTGGGGTTAGGGTTGGGGTTGGGGTTAGGGTTGGGATTAGGGTTTGGGTTGAGGTTAGGTTTAGGGCTGGGATTAGGATTGGGGTTAGGTTTAAGTTTAGATTAGGATTAGGGTTAGGATTAGGGTCCCCAAACCGTGGTCCCAGTAGGGACTGAGACCAACGTTTGGCACGGGCCTGCCTAGTGTCAGATCACTGGTCATCCTCATTGTCCCTTTTCATTCAGTCCCCACGGATGTTTTGAGCCCAACTTTTGGATCCAGTCCCCTTCTGCCCGTCTTCGGGCATTACAGGACCAGTTCCTGTTGTGTTGGAGTCCCATAAACCTCAGTTCTCCCAGGCCATGGTGCAGAAAATGCCGCACGATCCATGTGTGTGTCTCCTTCCCCTTCCTGATATTATAGAGGTGTTGGGTCATTCTCACTGACAGGGCATTCCCCGTTTCCCCCACATATTGCATATTGCATTTATTGCAATAAATTAAATAAACACAATTGGAGACCCGTAGATTTAAAATTGGCCGAATTGTAAAAATTTCTTTTGTGTTGGGATTAGTAATGTAGCGTTTGGGTCGAAATCTGGTCCTCGTAATGTCCCTCGTTCTGTTCTTCTGTAGCGGTCTTAATTTGCTTTTAACCAACAGATCTTTCAGATTGTTGTTTTTCCTATAGGCTGAAATGACTCTGTATTTATGTAAGATTTCCCCCTCTGTCATGAATTTGTCGAAATTTTCTTTAATTTTTCTATTTAAGGCTGTACTGCCGTCAGAGAACGTGGACACAAAGGGGATGATTTCAGTGCCCTCTCGTGGGGTCTGCTCATTCCGTCTTATGCAGGTCAGGAATCTCCTCAGGCACCCTCTCAGGAATGAGCGGGAATATCCCCGTTTCCTGAGTGCCCCAAATAGTGTTTTGGTTGCCCTCCAAAATTCCTCGGTCCTGGAGCATATTCTGTGGAATCTCAGGAGCTGAGACTTTATCACCCCTTTAAAGGTATGCTTCGGGTGAAAGCTCTCCTTATGTAGGAGTGCGTGGGTGTCTGTGTCCTTAAAGTAGACTCTGACCTGCAATTGTTGAGTTTCTATGAAATCTTCCCCTTTGTATGTAACTGTGTCCAAGAAATTAACTTCGGATGAGTGTAGTGTGTATTTGACTCGTATAGATTTGCTGAAGTGATTAAGATGATTGACAAATTTTTCAAATTCTTGTTCTGACCCCTGCCAGACCCCCCAGATGTCGTCCAGGAACCTGTAATAGTGAAGTGGTTTAACAGGCCAGGCTGCCAGGGCTTCCTCCTCCCATTTAGCCATAAAAATATTGGCATAGGAGGGGGCAAATCGCTTTCCCATAGCCGTTCCCTTAATTTGCAGAAAGAGTTCCGAATTGAATTCAAAATCATTTTTTGTCAAATTAATTTCTAACAAATCTAATAAATGTTTGTCTGGTCTGCTTTTATCCGGGTACCTGGTAAACCACTCCTGGACTGCTTCCAGCCCTGCCGACGTGTCTATGTTTGTGTACAGACTGTCTATGTCTATCGTGAACAATAGACATTCTACAGGTAAGCGCAGTGTTCGGATTTTATCAATGAAATCGTAGGTGTCCTTAATATAGCTGGGGTGTCGGGTGCTGAGGGGGTTCAGAAAATGTTCAATGTACTCCGCTGTCGCATAGGTGTCACTACCACAGTCGGAGACAATGGGGCGGCCCGGAGGCATCTCAAATGGGATGCTCCATGATTCGGGATCCTTGTGGATCTTGGGAAGGAGGTAAAAAAGTCTTGGGCGTGGATTGTCTGATCCCATCAGGTAAGTTAACTGTTTTTTGTTTATAAAACCCTCTTCTTTCAAATTTTCCAGGATTCTCCTGATTTCTGGGCCTGTTTTTAAAAATAGGGGTTCGTCCAGCTTCCGATAATAGTGTGGCTGATTTAGTTGGCGATAAGCTTCCCGGATATAGGCAGTTCTATCCATAATCACCGCCGCACTGCCTTTATCAGCCGGTTTAATAACCACATTTTTGTTTTTTCTGAGCTGGACTAACGCCCGTCTTTCAGGGATACTCAAGTTAGATTTTTGTGACCGATTCCACGATAGGCTTTTAAATGCATATTTATCGGCCCTGATTACTTTTCTGACCTGATTGGGGACTTGGGACAGCCTGGGAGTCCAACTGGCTTTTGGGGTGAAGGGAAGAGGTTCTGTCTCGCCCCTGTATCTAAAATAGGACATTAGCAGCAGTCTTCTATGATACTGCTGCATATCAAGAGCGAGTTGTTTTTTCATGTCCCTATCGATTTTCGGTGTTGGAACAAACGTTAAGCCCTTGTTTAGAACCCTATATTGGTCTTTAGTGGGTCTGAAGTGTTTAGAAAGGTTTACCACCTCGAGACCCCTCTGTAGCCCCCAACTAGGGTTTACAGGGCTTTGAAGTTTAGGTGGTTGCACCAGTGTTCCAACACTGACTTAGCACAGCTCGGCGTCCAATGGATCTGGTCCTGACCGACCTGGAATTGAGCCTCCGGTAACAGAGGTAAGTATGGCATGTTTTTTTTAATGTGTGCATTTAACCCTGCTAATACATCTCTTTCTTCCTTTTTCAGGTTTTGGCTGTAATTGATCAGAGGGATCCATATGGCCGCTTGAGGAAACCGTTCTTTTGTCATCTTTACGGCCCTCTGGAGTTGTTTGACTGCCGTCTCCCTCTGCTTTTGACCCCTGTGGTTTATACCGAAGGCCAGGACTATCGTCTCCACCTCGGTTTGTATACTGGCCCTGGATATGAATGCCTCTGCATGTCTAAATGTAGCCCCCGGGTAACTGTCTATTTGCAGGTTCTCCAGATCATGTGGAGGGATCCTGCTCAGGTTAGAGTCACCCACAATGCACCACTTTTTTTTGGCAGTAAACATCCAATTTACCATTTTTCTAGAGGTGCTCAAATGCCTGGTGGCTTTGAATACCCTAGGTGATGGGGATGGTGTTACAATTGGGGTCAGTTGGGGCATAGGTAGAGGACTCTGCTCTATGTCCCGCTCTGAGATGCAGAGCAGAGAGTCTACCGACAGATCACCGGCAGTAGTTGTCTGTTGGGGATTGGGCATTTCGTGGTGAACGGTTACAATTTGTGACAGTACGTCCTGGGTGGCGCTCCGAGGCTTCAGAATACCTGCTGGAGTGGCCGCCTCAGTGACCTCATGGGTCGTCGGGCATGTACTGATTGCGAACATATCCGGGATGTCATCCACGTTCACTACTGCCGGATTTTGTTTTAGGGGTTTTGGTTTGTTAACGGCCACTCTGGGCTTTCTGGGCGTCCTGGGTGGGAGCGGTGTAGGTGGTAAAGAGCTAAGTTGCAGAGGTGGTAGTGCGTCAGGGCTTGGCGGAGGGGAGTACCAGTTTCGGGTGAGGGGTGGAAATTCCGTGGTGTTAGGAATTTCCTCCCCCTGTGGGGCAATGTCAGTGGGCAGGGGAGCTCGATCAGGTTTGCATGCTAGTGAGGTGAGCAGCGCTTTTACCTCCTCGATCGGCTCTGCCATGTGTCTCTTTTTGAATTTATTCTGGTACCATTTTACGGCAATGGCAAAAGCCGACCTCCAGTCATCCACGATCCAATCAGCCAAAACCTCTCCCTCCCCGGCAATGCACTGGGCGTAATGATCCTGTAAGATCAATTTGGTTGTATAGGCCCAGTTCTTTGCATTACCCTCTATCAGTGTTTTGGTTCGGGATGTCAATTTAGCTGGTTTAATCACCTCTGTAAGGTAGTGTGTGAGCCGTGAAAAAGTAGTGGGCTCTGTGTTTTGGTCCCTCAAGACTTTTTGGTGATGGTGATGTGACCTAAGAAGTTCGAATATTTTTTTAACTAGCGATCTGAACTTTTGGTAATTTGGGTCCTGTTTATTGTGAGTAAGTGAGGGTTTGTTATCTTGTCTACTGTGGGATCTCTGAACTCTGCTCTCAAACCTCACTTTTTGTTGGGATTGTTTTTGTGTGAATTTATTGTGAAGAGATCTAGGTCTCTGGAAATCCACACGTTTACGGCCTGCACTCAAGGATCTAGGTGTAGGTCTTAGCCATTGAGAAGAAGGGGTTATTCTTTGTGGGGAGCGCCTGGAAGGGCGTTCCCCATGGTTCCAAAAATTTCTCACTTGAGAGTAAATTTGTGTATTATGTGGGGGTCTATACCTCCCAGCCACAACATCACTGTAACTCCTCTGGAAAGACAGAGGCTCATGCCGTTCTAGTCTGGGGTGAGGAGAAACATAATTAGGCCTAGAAGCTGGTCTAGAAGTTAGTCTATATTGACCAGCCCTTGGTCCTAAATAAAAAGGCATTTTGGATTAAATGAAATGAAATGAAAAGGCAAGTCAGTTGCGCAACGTTTCGGTTTATCTCAAACCTTCATCAGGCATTGACTTGCCTTATAGTAAAAAAGGAGAACTTTTTTATAGAGTGCTTTGGAATAGAAATTATTCTCTCAGAAAAAAGGTGAAAAATCAGTGAGAGATAAATATACAGAACAAAAATGTTTCTTTTAAAACGTAAAAATTAAATTAATTTAAGATTCTTTAAATGAAATCAACCAAAATGGGTCTTGAAAGAAATAGTGTTTTGGAATAGAAATTATTCTCTCAGAAAAAAGTTGAAAAATAAGTGAAAGATAAATATACAGAACAAAATTGTTTTTTTTAAAAAGAAAGAAAGATAAAATGAATTAAAGATTCTTTAAATGAAATAAATCAAATGAGTCTTAAATGAAAAAAAGGGGGGGGGGGGGGGTTTGGCAAATAATTAAACAAAAATAAATATAAGGGAAAAAAATAAATAAAAGGAAAAAAAAGGTTTTTAAGGGGAAGATAAAATTAAAGATGCTTTAAAGAAAAAAAATCAAATGAATTTTGAGTGAAATTTAAATGGTGGCAAACAATTAAATTAAACAGTAAGATGGGTGAGTTTTAAACTGAAAGGCTCAATGGCAATGTGATAGCTGCTGCACAATTCGGTCTGGCAAATGAGTGCCTGGTAGCAGCTGCTGCCTATTTAAAGAGGAGGCTCCGCCCCTTTTCCTCCAACGGACCAAATTCAAAAAACTCTCAGTCGCTATTGGTCAATTTGAAAAGGGCTCTGAATTCAAACTAAAAATATTTGGAAAAATAATTCTGTACGTTTTTTCTTAATAAATTTAGCTACTTTTTTACATTAAAGAGTTTAACAATGAAAACATGGTGCCTTAAAAATTATCTACAGCATTCAATGAACATGTCACTGTAATCATAATAGGATAATGATATAATAAAATAATATACTATATTAATTATTTACAATGAGGATTCTCCCTAGACCGGGATGTGATAGTCCTCTAATGTGTATCACTGATGTCCTAGTTCAGTTAATTCCCTATTTATTAATTGTGTTATTGTGATCTAATATTTTGTTCTTTCTTTTCCTTCCAGGTGCTGGTGATTAGCCCAATAAGAGACCTGGGTGGATGTCCAGAAATGGCTCCAGGCGGCACTGGCTGGATTAGGATTAGGGTTGGGGTTGGGGTTAGAGTTAGGATTAGGTTTAGGATTAGGGTTGGGGTTAGGGTTGGGGTTAGGATTAGGGCTGGGGTTGGGATTAGGGTTGGGGTTGGGATTAGGGTTAGGATCAGGGTTGGGGTTAGGTTTAGGGTTGGGATTAGGGTTGTGGTTGGGATTAGGGTTAGGGTTAGGATTAGGGTTGGGGTTAGGGTTAGGGTTAGGATTAGGATTGGGGTTAGGGTTGGGGTTAGGATTAGGGTTAGGATTAGGGTTGGGGTTGGGTTTAGGGTTAGGATTAGGGTTGGGGGATAGGGTTGGGGTTAGGATTAGGGTTGGGGTTAGGGTTAGGATTAGGATCAGGGTTGGGATTAGGGTTTTGGTTAGGGTTAGGATTAGGGTTGGGGTTAGGTTTAGGGTTGGGATTAGGGTTGGGGTTAGGGTTAGGGTTAGGGTTGGGGTTAGGGTTAGGATCAGGGTTAGGTTTAGGGTTGGGGTTGGGGTTAGGGTTGGGGTTGGGGTTAGGGTTGGGATTAGGGTTTGGGTTGAGGTTAGGTTTAGGGCTGGGATTAGGATTGGGGTTAGGTTTAAGTTTAGATTAGGATTAGGGTTAGGATTAGGGTCCCCAAACCGTGGTCCCAGTAGGGACTGAGACCAACGTTTGGCACGGGCCTGCCTAGTGTCAGATCACTGGTCATCCTCATTGTCCCTTTTCATTCAGTCCCCACGGATGTTTTGAGCCCAACTTTTGGATCCAGTCCCCTTCTGCCCGTCTTCGGGCATTACAGGACCAGTTCCTGTTGTGTTGGAGTCCCATAAACCTCAGTTCTCCCAGGCCATGGTGCAGAAAATGCCGCACGATCCATGTGTGTGTCTCCTTCCCCTTCCTGATATTATAGAGGTGTTGGGTCATTCTCACTGACAGGGCATTCCCCGTTTCCCCCACATATTGCATATTGCATTTATTGCAATAAATTAAATAAACACAATTGGAGACCCGTAGATTTAAAATTGGCCGAATTGTAAAAATTTCTTTTGTGTTGGGATTAGTAATGTAGCGTTTGGGTCGAAATCTGGTCCTCGTAATGTCCCTCGTTCTGTTCTTCTGTAGCGGTCTTAATTTGCTTTTAACCAACAGATCTTTCAGATTGTTGTTTTTCCTATAGGCTGAAATGACTCTGTATTTATGTAAGATTTCCCCCTCTGTCATGAATTTGTCGAAATTTTCTTTAATTTTTCTATTTAAGGCTGTACTGCCGTCAGAGAACGTGGACACAAAGGGGATGATTTCAGTGCCCTCTCGTGGGGTCTGCTCATTCCGTCTTATGCAGGTCAGGAATCTCCTCAGGCACCCTCTCAGGAATGAGCGGGAATATCCCCGTTTCCTGAGTGCCCCAAATAGTGTTTTGGTTGCCCTCCAAAATTCCTCGGTCCTGGAGCATATTCTGTGGAATCTCAGGAGCTGAGACTTTATCACCCCTTTAAAGGTATGCTTCGGGTGAAAGCTCTCCTTATGTAGGAGTGCGTGGGTGTCTGTGTCCTTAAAGTAGACTCTGACCTGCAATTGTTGAGTTTCTATGAAATCTTCCCCTTTGTATGTAACTGTGTCCAAGAAATTAACTTCGGATGAGTGTAGTGTGTATTTGACTCGTATAGATTTGCTGAAGTGATTAAGATGATTGACAAATTTTTCAAATTCTTGTTCTGACCCCTGCCAGACCCCCCAGATGTCGTCCAGGAACCTGTAATAGTGAAGTGGTTTAACAGGCCAGGCTGCCAGGGCTTCCTCCTCCCATTTAGCCATAAAAATATTGGCATAGGAGGGGGCAAATCGCTTTCCCATAGCCGTTCCCTTAATTTGCAGAAAGAGTTCCGAATTGAATTCAAAATCATTTTTTGTCAAATTAATTTCTAACAAATCTAATAAATGTTTGTCTGGTCTGCTTTTATCCGGGTACCTGGTAAACCACTCCTGGACTGCTTCCAGCCCTGCCGACGTGTCTATGTTTGTGTACAGACTGTCTATGTCTATCGTGAACAATAGACATTCTACAGGTAAGCGCAGTGTTCGGATTTTATCAATGAAATCGTAGGTGTCCTTAATATAGCTGGGGTGTCGGGTGCTGAGGGGGTTCAGAAAATGTTCAATGTACTCCGCTGTCGCATAGGTGTCACTACCACAGTCGGAGACAATGGGGCGGCCCGGAGGCATCTCAAATGGGATGCTCCATGATTCGGGATCCTTGTGGATCTTGGGAAGGAGGTAAAAAAGTCTTGGGCGTGGATTGTCTGATCCCATCAGGTAAGTTAACTGTTTTTTGTTTATAAAACCCTCTTCTTTCAAATTTTCCAGGATTCTCCTGATTTCTGGGCCTGTTTTTAAAAATAGGGGTTCGTCCAGCTTCCGATAATAGTGTGGCTGATTTAGTTGGCGATAAGCTTCCCGGATATAGGCAGTTCTATCCATAATCACCGCCGCACTGCCTTTATCAGCCGGTTTAATAACCACATTTTTGTTTTTTCTGAGCTGGACTAACGCCCGTCTTTCAGGGATACTCAAGTTAGATTTTTGTGACCGATTCCACGATAGGCTTTTAAATGCATATTTATCGGCCCTGATTACTTTTCTGACCTGATTGGGGACTTGGGACAGCCTGGGAGTCCAACTGGCTTTTGGGGTGAAGGGAAGAGGTTCTGTCTCGCCCCTGTATCTAAAATAGGACATTAGCAGCAGTCTTCTATGATACTGCTGCATATCAAGAGCGAGTTGTTTTTTCATGTCCCTATCGATTTTCGGTGTTGGAACAAACGTTAAGCCCTTGTTTAGAACCCTATATTGGTCTTTAGTGGGTCTGAAGTGTTTAGAAAGGTTTACCACCTCGAGACCCCTCTGTAGCCCCCAACTAGGGTTTACAGGGCTTTGAAGTTTAGGTGGTTGCACCAGTGTTCCAACACTGACTTAGCACAGCTCGGCGTCCAATGGATCTGGTCCTGACCGACCTGGAATTGAGCCTCCGGTAACAGAGGTAAGTATGGCATGTTTTTTTTAATGTGTGCATTTAACCCTGCTAATACATCTCTTTCTTCCTTTTTCAGGTTTTGGCTGTAATTGATCAGAGGGATCCATATGGCCGCTTGAGGAAACCGTTCTTTTGTCATCTTTACGGCCCTCTGGAGTTGTTTGACTGCCGTCTCCCTCTGCTTTTGACCCCTGTGGTTTATACCGAAGGCCAGGACTATCGTCTCCACCTCGGTTTGTATACTGGCCCTGGATATGAATGCCTCTGCATGTCTAAATGTAGCCCCCGGGTAACTGTCTATTTGCAGGTTCTCCAGATCATGTGGAGGGATCCTGCTCAGGTTAGAGTCACCCACAATGCACCACTTTTTTTTGGCAGTAAACATCCAATTTACCATTTTTCTAGAGGTGCTCAAATGCCTGGTGGCTTTGAATACCCTAGGTGATGGGGATGGTGTTACAATTGGGGTCAGTTGGGGCATAGGTAGAGGACTCTGCTCTATGTCCCGCTCTGAGATGCAGAGCAGAGAGTCTACCGACAGATCACCGGCAGTAGTTGTCTGTTGGGGATTGGGCATTTCGTGGTGAACGGTTACAATTTGTGACAGTACGTCCTGGGTGGCGCTCCGAGGCTTCAGAATACCTGCTGGAGTGGCCGCCTCAGTGACCTCATGGGTCGTCGGGCATGTACTGATTGCGAACATATCCGGGATGTCATCCACGTTCACTACTGCCGGATTTTGTTTTAGGGGTTTTGGTTTGTTAACGGCCACTCTGGGCTTTCTGGGCGTCCTGGGTGGGAGCGGTGTAGGTGGTAAAGAGCTAAGTTGCAGAGGTGGTAGTGCGTCAGGGCTTGGCGGAGGGGAGTACCAGTTTCGGGTGAGGGGTGGAAATTCCGTGGTGTTAGGAATTTCCTCCCCCTGTGGGGCAATGTCAGTGGGCAGGGGAGCTCGATCAGGTTTGCATGCTAGTGAGGTGAGCAGCGCTTTTACCTCCTCGATCGGCTCTGCCATGTGTCTCTTTTTGAATTTATTCTGGTACCATTTTACGGCAATGGCAAAAGCCGACCTCCAGTCATCCACGATCCAATCAGCCAAAACCTCTCCCTCCCCGGCAATGCACTGGGCGTAATGATCCTGTAAGATCAATTTGGTTGTATAGGCCCAGTTCTTTGCATTACCCTCTATCAGTGTTTTGGTTCGGGATGTCAATTTAGCTGGTTTAATCACCTCTGTAAGGTAGTGTGTGAGCCGTGAAAAAGTAGTGGGCTCTGTGTTTTGGTCCCTCAAGACTTTTTGGTGATGGTGATGTGACCTAAGAAGTTCGAATATTTTTTTAACTAGCGATCTGAACTTTTGGTAATTTGGGTCCTGTTTATTGTGAGTAAGTGAGGGTTTGTTATCTTGTCTACTGTGGGATCTCTGAACTCTGCTCTCAAACCTCACTTTTTGTTGGGATTGTTTTTGTGTGAATTTATTGTGAAGAGATCTAGGTCTCTGGAAATCCACACGTTTACGGCCTGCACTCAAGGATCTAGGTGTAGGTCTTAGCCATTGAGAAGAAGGGGTTATTCTTTGTGGGGAGCGCCTGGAAGGGCGTTCCCCATGGTTCCAAAAATTTCTCACTTGAGAGTAAATTTGTGTATTATGTGGGGGTCTATACCTCCCAGCCACAACATCACTGTAACTCCTCTGGAAAGACAGAGGCTCATGCCGTTCTAGTCTGGGGTGAGGAGAAACATAATTAGGCCTAGAAGCTGGTCTAGAAGTTAGTCTATATTGACCAGCCCTTGGTCCTAAATAAAAAGGCATTTTGGATTAAATGAAATGAAATGAAAAGGCAAGTCAGTTGCGCAACGTTTCGGTTTATCTCAAACCTTCATCAGGCATTGACTTGCCTTATAGTAAAAAAGGAGAACTTTTTTATAGAGTGCTTTGGAATAGAAATTATTCTCTCAGAAAAAAGGTGAAAAATCAGTGAGAGATAAATATACAGAACAAAAATGTTTCTTTTAAAACGTAAAAATTAAATTAATTTAAGATTCTTTAAATGAAATCAACCAAAATGGGTCTTGAAAGAAATAGTGTTTTGGAATAGAAATTATTCTCTCAGAAAAAAGTTGAAAAATAAGTGAAAGATAAATATACAGAACAAAATTGTTTTTTTTAAAAAGAAAGAAAGATAAAATGAATTAAAGATTCTTTAAATGAAATAAATCAAATGAGTCTTAAATGAAAAAAAGGGGGGGGGGGGGGGTTTGGCAAATAATTAAACAAAAATAAATATAAGGGAAAAAAATAAATAAAAGGAAAAAAAAGGTTTTTAAGGGGAAGATAAAATTAAAGATGCTTTAAAGAAAAAAAATCAAATGAATTTTGAGTGAAATTTAAATGGTGGCAAACAATTAAATTAAACAGTAAGATGGGTGAGTTTTAAACTGAAAGGCTCAATGGCAATGTGATAGCTGCTGCACAATTCGGTCTGGCAAATGAGTGCCTGGTAGCAGCTGCTGCCTATTTAAAGAGGAGGCTCCGCCCCTTTTCCTCCAACGGACCAAATTCAAAAAACTCTCAGTCGCTATTGGTCAATTTGAAAAGGGCTCTGAATTCAAACTAAAAATATTTGGAAAAATAATTCTGTACGTTTTTTCTTAATAAATTTAGCTACTTTTTTACATTAAAGAGTTTAACAATGAAAACATGGTGCCTTAAAAATTATCTACAGCATTCAATGAACATGTCACTGTAATCATAATAGGATAATGATATAATAAAATAATATACTATATTAATTATTTACAATGAGGATTCTCCCTAGACCGGGATGTGATAGTCCTCTAATGTGTATCACTGATGTCCTAGTTCAGTTAATTCCCTATTTATTAATTGTGTTATTGTGATCTAATATTTTGTTCTTTCTTTTCCTTCCAGGTGCTGGTGATTAGCCCAATAAGAGACCTGGGTGGATGTCCAGAAATGGCTCCAGGCGGCACTGGCTGGATTAGGATTAGGGTTGGGGTTGGGGTTAGAGTTAGGATTAGGTTTAGGATTAGGGTTGGGGTTAGGGTTGGGGTTAGGATTAGGGCTGGGGTTGGGATTAGGGTTGGGGTTGGGATTAGGGTTAGGATCAGGGTTGGGGTTAGGTTTAGGGTTGGGATTAGGGTTGTGGTTGGGATTAGGGTTAGGGTTAGGATTAGGGTTGGGGTTAGGGTTAGGGTTAGGATTAGGATTGGGGTTAGGGTTGGGGTTAGGATTAGGGTTAGGATTAGGGTTGGGGTTGGGTTTAGGGTTAGGATTAGGGTTGGGGGATAGGGTTGGGGTTAGGATTAGGGTTGGGGTTAGGGTTAGGATTAGGATCAGGGTTGGGATTAGGGTTTTGGTTAGGGTTAGGATTAGGGTTGGGGTTAGGTTTAGGGTTGGGATTAGGGTTGGGGTTAGGGTTAGGGTTAGGGTTGGGGTTAGGGTTAGGATCAGGGTTAGGTTTAGGGTTGGGGTTGGGGTTAGGGTTGGGGTTGGGGTTAGGGTTGGGATTAGGGTTTGGGTTGAGGTTAGGTTTAGGGCTGGGATTAGGATTGGGGTTAGGTTTAAGTTTAGATTAGGATTAGGGTTAGGATTAGGGTCCCCAAACCGTGGTCCCAGTAGGGACTGAGACCAACGTTTGGCACGGGCCTGCCTAGTGTCAGATCACTGGTCATCCTCATTGTCCCTTTTCATTCAGTCCCCACGGATGTTTTGAGCCCAACTTTTGGATCCAGTCCCCTTCTGCCCGTCTTCGGGCATTACAGGACCAGTTCCTGTTGTGTTGGAGTCCCATAAACCTCAGTTCTCCCAGGCCATGGTGCAGAAAATGCCGCACGATCCATGTGTGTGTCTCCTTCCCCTTCCTGATATTATAGAGGTGTTGGGTCATTCTCACTGACAGGGCATTCCCCGTTTCCCCCACATATTGCATATTGCATTTATTGCAATAAATTAAATAAACACAATTGGAGACCCGTAGATTTAAAATTGGCCGAATTGTAAAAATTTCTTTTGTGTTGGGATTAGTAATGTAGCGTTTGGGTCGAAATCTGGTCCTCGTAATGTCCCTCGTTCTGTTCTTCTGTAGCGGTCTTAATTTGCTTTTAACCAACAGATCTTTCAGATTGTTGTTTTTCCTATAGGCTGAAATGACTCTGTATTTATGTAAGATTTCCCCCTCTGTCATGAATTTGTCGAAATTTTCTTTAATTTTTCTATTTAAGGCTGTACTGCCGTCAGAGAACGTGGACACAAAGGGGATGATTTCAGTGCCCTCTCGTGGGGTCTGCTCATTCCGTCTTATGCAGGTCAGGAATCTCCTCAGGCACCCTCTCAGGAATGAGCGGGAATATCCCCGTTTCCTGAGTGCCCCAAATAGTGTTTTGGTTGCCCTCCAAAATTCCTCGGTCCTGGAGCATATTCTGTGGAATCTCAGGAGCTGAGACTTTATCACCCCTTTAAAGGTATGCTTCGGGTGAAAGCTCTCCTTATGTAGGAGTGCGTGGGTGTCTGTGTCCTTAAAGTAGACTCTGACCTGCAATTGTTGAGTTTCTATGAAATCTTCCCCTTTGTATGTAACTGTGTCCAAGAAATTAACTTCGGATGAGTGTAGTGTGTATTTGACTCGTATAGATTTGCTGAAGTGATTAAGATGATTGACAAATTTTTCAAATTCTTGTTCTGACCCCTGCCAGACCCCCCAGATGTCGTCCAGGAACCTGTAATAGTGAAGTGGTTTAACAGGCCAGGCTGCCAGGGCTTCCTCCTCCCATTTAGCCATAAAAATATTGGCATAGGAGGGGGCAAATCGCTTTCCCATAGCCGTTCCCTTAATTTGCAGAAAGAGTTCCGAATTGAATTCAAAATCATTTTTTGTCAAATTAATTTCTAACAAATCTAATAAATGTTTGTCTGGTCTGCTTTTATCCGGGTACCTGGTAAACCACTCCTGGACTGCTTCCAGCCCTGCCGACGTGTCTATGTTTGTGTACAGACTGTCTATGTCTATCGTGAACAATAGACATTCTACAGGTAAGCGCAGTGTTCGGATTTTATCAATGAAATCGTAGGTGTCCTTAATATAGCTGGGGTGTCGGGTGCTGAGGGGGTTCAGAAAATGTTCAATGTACTCCGCTGTCGCATAGGTGTCACTACCACAGTCGGAGACAATGGGGCGGCCCGGAGGCATCTCAAATGGGATGCTCCATGATTCGGGATCCTTGTGGATCTTGGGAAGGAGGTAAAAAAGTCTTGGGCGTGGATTGTCTGATCCCATCAGGTAAGTTAACTGTTTTTTGTTTATAAAACCCTCTTCTTTCAAATTTTCCAGGATTCTCCTGATTTCTGGGCCTGTTTTTAAAAATAGGGGTTCGTCCAGCTTCCGATAATAGTGTGGCTGATTTAGTTGGCGATAAGCTTCCCGGATATAGGCAGTTCTATCCATAATCACCGCCGCACTGCCTTTATCAGCCGGTTTAATAACCACATTTTTGTTTTTTCTGAGCTGGACTAACGCCCGTCTTTCAGGGATACTCAAGTTAGATTTTTGTGACCGATTCCACGATAGGCTTTTAAATGCATATTTATCGGCCCTGATTACTTTTCTGACCTGATTGGGGACTTGGGACAGCCTGGGAGTCCAACTGGCTTTTGGGGTGAAGGGAAGAGGTTCTGTCTCGCCCCTGTATCTAAAATAGGACATTAGCAGCAGTCTTCTATGATACTGCTGCATATCAAGAGCGAGTTGTTTTTTCATGTCCCTATCGATTTTCGGTGTTGGAACAAACGTTAAGCCCTTGTTTAGAACCCTATATTGGTCTTTAGTGGGTCTGAAGTGTTTAGAAAGGTTTACCACCTCGAGACCCCTCTGTAGCCCCCAACTAGGGTTTACAGGGCTTTGAAGTTTAGGTGGTTGCACCAGTGTTCCAACACTGACTTAGCACAGCTCGGCGTCCAATGGATCTGGTCCTGACCGACCTGGAATTGAGCCTCCGGTAACAGAGGTAAGTATGGCATGTTTTTTTTAATGTGTGCATTTAACCCTGCTAATACATCTCTTTCTTCCTTTTTCAGGTTTTGGCTGTAATTGATCAGAGGGATCCATATGGCCGCTTGAGGAAACCGTTCTTTTGTCATCTTTACGGCCCTCTGGAGTTGTTTGACTGCCGTCTCCCTCTGCTTTTGACCCCTGTGGTTTATACCGAAGGCCAGGACTATCGTCTCCACCTCGGTTTGTATACTGGCCCTGGATATGAATGCCTCTGCATGTCTAAATGTAGCCCCCGGGTAACTGTCTATTTGCAGGTTCTCCAGATCATGTGGAGGGATCCTGCTCAGGTTAGAGTCACCCACAATGCACCACTTTTTTTTGGCAGTAAACATCCAATTTACCATTTTTCTAGAGGTGCTCAAATGCCTGGTGGCTTTGAATACCCTAGGTGATGGGGATGGTGTTACAATTGGGGTCAGTTGGGGCATAGGTAGAGGACTCTGCTCTATGTCCCGCTCTGAGATGCAGAGCAGAGAGTCTACCGACAGATCACCGGCAGTAGTTGTCTGTTGGGGATTGGGCATTTCGTGGTGAACGGTTACAATTTGTGACAGTACGTCCTGGGTGGCGCTCCGAGGCTTCAGAATACCTGCTGGAGTGGCCGCCTCAGTGACCTCATGGGTCGTCGGGCATGTACTGATTGCGAACATATCCGGGATGTCATCCACGTTCACTACTGCCGGATTTTGTTTTAGGGGTTTTGGTTTGTTAACGGCCACTCTGGGCTTTCTGGGCGTCCTGGGTGGGAGCGGTGTAGGTGGTAAAGAGCTAAGTTGCAGAGGTGGTAGTGCGTCAGGGCTTGGCGGAGGGGAGTACCAGTTTCGGGTGAGGGGTGGAAATTCCGTGGTGTTAGGAATTTCCTCCCCCTGTGGGGCAATGTCAGTGGGCAGGGGAGCTCGATCAGGTTTGCATGCTAGTGAGGTGAGCAGCGCTTTTACCTCCTCGATCGGCTCTGCCATGTGTCTCTTTTTGAATTTATTCTGGTACCATTTTACGGCAATGGCAAAAGCCGACCTCCAGTCATCCACGATCCAATCAGCCAAAACCTCTCCCTCCCCGGCAATGCACTGGGCGTAATGATCCTGTAAGATCAATTTGGTTGTATAGGCCCAGTTCTTTGCATTACCCTCTATCAGTGTTTTGGTTCGGGATGTCAATTTAGCTGGTTTAATCACCTCTGTAAGGTAGTGTGTGAGCCGTGAAAAAGTAGTGGGCTCTGTGTTTTGGTCCCTCAAGACTTTTTGGTGATGGTGATGTGACCTAAGAAGTTCGAATATTTTTTTAACTAGCGATCTGAACTTTTGGTAATTTGGGTCCTGTTTATTGTGAGTAAGTGAGGGTTTGTTATCTTGTCTACTGTGGGATCTCTGAACTCTGCTCTCAAACCTCACTTTTTGTTGGGATTGTTTTTGTGTGAATTTATTGTGAAGAGATCTAGGTCTCTGGAAATCCACACGTTTACGGCCTGCACTCAAGGATCTAGGTGTAGGTCTTAGCCATTGAGAAGAAGGGGTTATTCTTTGTGGGGAGCGCCTGGAAGGGCGTTCCCCATGGTTCCAAAAATTTCTCACTTGAGAGTAAATTTGTGTATTATGTGGGGGTCTATACCTCCCAGCCACAACATCACTGTAACTCCTCTGGAAAGACAGAGGCTCATGCCGTTCTAGTCTGGGGTGAGGAGAAACATAATTAGGCCTAGAAGCTGGTCTAGAAGTTAGTCTATATTGACCAGCCCTTGGTCCTAAATAAAAAGGCATTTTGGATTAAATGAAATGAAATGAAAAGGCAAGTCAGTTGCGCAACGTTTCGGTTTATCTCAAACCTTCATCAGGCATTGACTTGCCTTATAGTAAAAAAGGAGAACTTTTTTATAGAGTGCTTTGGAATAGAAATTATTCTCTCAGAAAAAAGGTGAAAAATCAGTGAGAGATAAATATACAGAACAAAAATGTTTCTTTTAAAACGTAAAAATTAAATTAATTTAAGATTCTTTAAATGAAATCAACCAAAATGGGTCTTGAAAGAAATAGTGTTTTGGAATAGAAATTATTCTCTCAGAAAAAAGTTGAAAAATAAGTGAAAGATAAATATACAGAACAAAATTGTTTTTTTTAAAAAGAAAGAAAGATAAAATGAATTAAAGATTCTTTAAATGAAATAAATCAAATGAGTCTTAAATGAAAAAAAGGGGGGGGGGGGGGGTTTGGCAAATAATTAAACAAAAATAAATATAAGGGAAAAAAATAAATAAAAGGAAAAAAAAGGTTTTTAAGGGGAAGATAAAATTAAAGATGCTTTAAAGAAAAAAAATCAAATGAATTTTGAGTGAAATTTAAATGGTGGCAAACAATTAAATTAAACAGTAAGATGGGTGAGTTTTAAACTGAAAGGCTCAATGGCAATGTGATAGCTGCTGCACAATTCGGTCTGGCAAATGAGTGCCTGGTAGCAGCTGCTGCCTATTTAAAGAGGAGGCTCCGCCCCTTTTCCTCCAACGGACCAAATTCAAAAAACTCTCAGTCGCTATTGGTCAATTTGAAAAGGGCTCTGAATTCAAACTAAAAATATTTGGAAAAATAATTCTGTACGTTTTTTCTTAATAAATTTAGCTACTTTTTTACATTAAAGAGTTTAACAATGAAAACATGGTGCCTTAAAAATTATCTACAGCATTCAATGAACATGTCACTGTAATCATAATAGGATAATGATATAATAAAATAATATACTATATTAATTATTTACAATGAGGATTCTCCCTAGACCGGGATGTGATAGTCCTCTAATGTGTATCACTGATGTCCTAGTTCAGTTAATTCCCTATTTATTAATTGTGTTATTGTGATCTAATATTTTGTTCTTTCTTTTCCTTCCAGGTGCTGGTGATTAGCCCAATAAGAGACCTGGGTGGATGTCCAGAAATGGCTCCAGGCGGCACTGGCTGGATTAGGATTAGGGTTGGGGTTGGGGTTAGAGTTAGGATTAGGTTTAGGATTAGGGTTGGGGTTAGGGTTGGGGTTAGGATTAGGGCTGGGGTTGGGATTAGGGTTGGGGTTGGGATTAGGGTTAGGATCAGGGTTGGGGTTAGGTTTAGGGTTGGGATTAGGGTTGTGGTTGGGATTAGGGTTAGGGTTAGGATTAGGGTTGGGGTTAGGGTTAGGGTTAGGATTAGGATTGGGGTTAGGGTTGGGGTTAGGATTAGGGTTAGGATTAGGGTTGGGGTTGGGTTTAGGGTTAGGATTAGGGTTGGGGGATAGGGTTGGGGTTAGGATTAGGGTTGGGGTTAGGGTTAGGATTAGGATCAGGGTTGGGATTAGGGTTTTGGTTAGGGTTAGGATTAGGGTTGGGGTTAGGTTTAGGGTTGGGATTAGGGTTGGGGTTAGGGTTAGGGTTAGGGTTGGGGTTAGGGTTAGGATCAGGGTTAGGTTTAGGGTTGGGGTTGGGGTTAGGGTTGGGGTTGGGGTTAGGGTTGGGATTAGGGTTTGGGTTGAGGTTAGGTTTAGGGCTGGGATTAGGATTGGGGTTAGGTTTAAGTTTAGATTAGGATTAGGGTTAGGATTAGGGTCCCCAAACCGTGGTCCCAGTAGGGACTGAGACCAACGTTTGGCACGGGCCTGCCTAGTGTCAGATCACTGGTCATCCTCATTGTCCCTTTTCATTCAGTCCCCACGGATGTTTTGAGCCCAACTTTTGGATCCAGTCCCCTTCTGCCCGTCTTCGGGCATTACAGGACCAGTTCCTGTTGTGTTGGAGTCCCATAAACCTCAGTTCTCCCAGGCCATGGTGCAGAAAATGCCGCACGATCCATGTGTGTGTCTCCTTCCCCTTCCTGATATTATAGAGGTGTTGGGTCATTCTCACTGACAGGGCATTCCCCGTTTCCCCCACATATTGCATATTGCATTTATTGCAATAAATTAAATAAACACAATTGGAGACCCGTAGATTTAAAATTGGCCGAATTGTAAAAATTTCTTTTGTGTTGGGATTAGTAATGTAGCGTTTGGGTCGAAATCTGGTCCTCGTAATGTCCCTCGTTCTGTTCTTCTGTAGCGGTCTTAATTTGCTTTTAACCAACAGATCTTTCAGATTGTTGTTTTTCCTATAGGCTGAAATGACTCTGTATTTATGTAAGATTTCCCCCTCTGTCATGAATTTGTCGAAATTTTCTTTAATTTTTCTATTTAAGGCTGTACTGCGTCAGAGAACGTGGACACAAAGGGGATGATTTCAGTGCCCCTCTCGTGGGGTCTGCTCATTCCGTCTTATGCAGGTCAGGAATCTCCTCAGGCACCCTCTCAGGAATGAGCGGGAATATCCCCGTTTCCTGAGTGCCCCAAATAGTGTTTTGGTTGCCCTCCAAAATTCCTCGGTCCTGGAGCATATTCTGTGGAATCTCAGGAGCTGAGACTTTATCACCCCTTTAAAGGTATGCTTCGGGTGAAAGCTCTCCTTATGTAGGAGTGCGTGGGTGTCTGTGTCCTTAAAGTAGACTCTGACCTGCAATTGTTGAGTTTCTATGAAATCTTCCCCTTTGTATGTAACTGTGTCCAAGAAATTAACTTCGGATGAGTGTAGTGTGTATTTGACTCGTATAGATTTGCTGAAGTGATTAAGATGATTGACAAATTTTTCAAATTCTTGTTCTGACCCCTGCCAGACCCCCCAGATGTCGTCCAGGAACCTGTAATAGTGAAGTGGTTTAACAGGCCAGGCTGCCAGGGCTTCCTCCTCCCATTTAGCCATAAAAATATTGGCATAGGAGGGGGCAAATCGCTTTCCCATAGCCGTTCCCTTAATTTGCAGAAAGAGTTCCGAATTGAATTCAAAATCATTTTTTGTCAAATTAATTTCTAACAAATCTAATAAATGTTTGTCTGGTCTGCTTTTATCCGGGTACCTGGTAAACCACTCCTGGACTGCTTCCAGCCCTGCCGACGTGTCTATGTTTGTGTACAGACTGTCTATGTCTATCGTGAACAATAGACATTCTACAGGTAAGCGCAGTGTTCGGATTTTATCAATGAAATCGTAGGTGTCCTTAATATAGCTGGGGTGTCGGGTGCTGAGGGGGTTCAGAAAATGTTCAATGTACTCCGCTGTCGCATAGGTGTCACTACCACAGTCGGAGACAATGGGGCGGCCCGGAGGCATCTCAAATGGGATGCTCCATGATTCGGGATCCTTGTGGATCTTGGGAAGGAGGTAAAAAAGTCTTGGGCGTGGATTGTCTGATCCCATCAGGTAAGTTAACTGTTTTTTGTTTATAAAACCCTCTTCTTTCAAATTTTCCAGGATTCTCCTGATTTCTGGGCCTGTTTTTAAAAATAGGGGTTCGTCCAGCTTCCGATAATAGTGTGGCTGATTTAGTTGGCGATAAGCTTCCCGGATATAGGCAGGTTCTATCCATAATCACCGCCGCACTGCCTTTATCAGCCGGTTTAATAACCACATTTTTGTTTTTTCTGAGCTGGACTAACGCCCGTCTTTCAGGGATACTCAAGTTAGATTTTTGTGACCGATTCCACGATAGGCTTTTAAATGCATATTTATCGGCCCTGATTACTTTTCTGACCTGATTGGGGACTTGGGACAGCCTGGGAGTCCAACTGGCTTTTGGGGTGAAGGGAAGAGGTTCTGTCTCGCCCCTGTATCTAAAATAGGACATTAGCAGCAGTCTTCTATGATACTGCTGCATATCAAGAGCGAGTTGTTTTTTCATGTCCCTATCGATTTTCGGTGTTGGAACAAACGTTAAGCCCTTGTTTAGAACCCTATATTGGTCTTTAGTGGGTCTGAAGTGTTTAGAAAGGTTTACCACCTCGAGACCCCTCTGTAGCCCCCAACTAGGGTTTACAGGGCTTTGAAGTTTAGGTGGTTGCACCAGTGTTCCAACACTGACTTAGCACAGCTCGGCGTCCAATGGATCTGGTCCTGACCGACCTGGAATTGAGCCTCCGGTAACAGAGGTAAGTATGGCATGTTTTTTTTAATGTGTGCATTTAACCCTGCTAATACATCTCTTTCTTCCTTTTTCAGGTTTTGGCTGTAATTGATCAGAGGGATCCATATGGCCGCTTGAGGAAACCGTTCTTTTTGTCATCTTTACGGCCCTCTGGAGTTGTTTGACTGCCGTCTCCCTCTGCTTTTGACCCCTGTGGTTTATACCGAAGGCCAGGACTATCGTCTCCACCTCGGTTTGTATACTGGCCCTGGATATGAATGCCTCTGCATGTCTAAATGTAGCCCCCGGGTAACTGTCTATTTGCAGGTTCTCCAGATCATGTGGAGGGATCCTGCTCAGGTTAGAGTCACCCACAATGCACCACTTTTTTTTGGCAGTAAACATCCAATTTACCATTTTTCTAGAGGTGCTCAAATGCCTGGTGGCTTTGAATACCCTAGGTGATGGGGATGGTGTTACAATTGGGGTCAGTTGGGGCATAGGTAGAGGACTCTGCTCTATGTCCCCGCTCTGAGATGCAGAGCAGAGAGTCTACCGACAGATCACCGGCAGTAGTTGTCTGTTGGGGATTGGGCATTTCGTGGTGAACGGTTACAATTTGTGACAGTACGTCCTGGGTGGCGCTCCGAGGCTTCAGAATACCTGCTGGAGTGGCCGCCTCAGTGACCTCATGGGTCGTCGGGCATGTACTGATTGCGAACATATCCGGGATGT